>NC_053156.1:94788071-94814747 GCF_016835505.1 Polypterus senegalus | reverse complement strand
TCAAGCCCAAGTGCAAGGTACAGCCTTTCAGAGACTGACCTGAAACAGGCAGGCGAAAGCACAGACTTCCCAGGACCCCACTCCACTGCAACATCACCAGTCGGGAGCGAAAATGGGAGCGGAGGTGCAAGTGATGCAGGTCACGATAGCTCGCCAATTCCAGAAGATCACTTGAAACTAGAAATGGCCTTGCAGTCCGTGCTTTCATCTACTCCTCGTGAGCCGGAAGCATCGGCTATAACTAGGGTTGCCACTTCACCCGCGGAGCACAAAAGCCAAAACGATTTGTCCAAACTGAAGGAAATGATCACAACATTGGCCACGGCCATAAGTGAACTTAAGAAAGACATTCAGAAAAATATGAAGAAAGAAATAAATGGCTTGCTCAAGACAAACGAGAAGCTCCAAAATGAGACAAACGAGAAGATGCAGCTGGAGCTGTGGCAGGATAAAAAGACTTTGGAAGACATATATATAATCGTTTTGATGCAACCTTTAAAGGTATGCTGGGAAAAATTGAGGAACACATTCAGGAAAATGCATCTAAACTGAGAGAACTTGCCGATCAGCTGAAAGAAACAGCGGAACATTTGGCATCTACCGCCAATGGAAAAGCTACAGCTGCGAATTCCGAATGCAAAAAACTCAACAGACTTGCGGCTCTGGAAGATGGATGCAGAAGGAATAATATTAGAATCGAAGGTCTACCTGAAAGTCCCAACCCAGTGAAATTTGTAGCTGAAGTATTCTCAAAAATAGGACTTTAAATCAGATACGAGATAGCGGGTTATCGCATACATGAATCAAATACCTCTAAACCTAGGACTTAATTGTTCGCTTCAAAAGATTCCAATTTAAGCTTAATGTAATGACACTTCTCAGATACAAACAAGAGATTATATTTGAAAATAACCACATTCGTATTTATCCTGATTTCTCACCCTCAACAGCTGCTAAACGTGCTGCTTTTTGCAACATTAAACAGTTGTTACAGAAAACCAAAATCAGATACAGCCCCTTGTATCCTGCCAAACTGAAAGTGGATGTTCAAGACAAATATCACATCTTCTTCAACATGGAGGAAGAAGAAAAGGAATTAAGAAAGCTGATCCCGACATTTTTTTGAAATACTATAATGAGTTGCATCCTGTCATGGCGTGGCAATAAGATATTATCTGCTGTCAGTAGTTATATGCATGCGGCTACTGTCACAATGATTTATGACCCTTAAGCCCCGCCCCTTTGGACTTTGAACCGGAAGTCCCGCCCTATGATTGATGACCTTAAGCCCCGCCCCTATGACGCAATACCGGAAGTCCCTCCCAGCTGATGCAACACCGGAAATCCCGCCCCCTGCTGACGTCACCGCTCCCACCACGTGACCTAGCCCCCGCCCTCTGGCACCTGATTGGTTCAGGAAACTGTCAAGGGCCTTTTGATGGATGTCTGTCCCCTGTTTGAACTCATCCCCGGCACCTGATTGGTTCAGGAAACTGTCAAGGGCAGTTTGATGGATGTCTGACCCTCCTTGAACCCGCCCCCACGGCACCTGATTGGTTCAGGAAAATGTCAAGGGGAATTTGATGGATGTCTGACCCCTGTTTGATCCCACAGGTGCTTAATTAAACAAACTGTCAAGAGCAGCCCCCCTCCATGAACGGGCATGCCTGGGGCATGTCCTGACAAATCCAGGCCAGTTACAGACCTGTTTCTATCCAGACCCTGCCGTTCACCCCTTCTGAAAAGGGCTGTATAAAAAGTGAAGCATTTTCTAAAGACTCTGTGAAAAAAAATGGAATCTATACCCAATGCCCCGGTGAAGCGTCCGTTCCGCAGAATCTATTTGAAGGATCGTTTGAGAAGGGTTAAAAGATGTTTGGTGCCTGAGTTTCTCGAAGCTGAAGCTCGGTCTAAGTTGTGCGAAGCCCGGCTGTTATCGGAGGACAACAAGGAAAACTGTCCGCCAGCTTTAATATTGAAGGACTGAATTGAAACGGCGGTCGAGTAACGGACTATGAGGGCTGAAACATAACTCGATTCGTGTGATGACGCCACTGAAAACCCTCCTTTATTTTAAGCCACGCCCTCCTCTTTTATCATAAATACACAGCCTGTTAATCAGAGGACCAAAAGAAGGACCATTTAAAGCTCACCAGCATGTCAGTAGCTACTGACTTTGAAATGACGGGGATCGGCGTAACACCCTCCGGGATACCGCCTGAAGCTCCAAAGCCTGAAGCTTCGTGGTCTGAGACTTCATGGCCTGAGGCTTCATGGCCTGAATCTTACCAGTTCCATAACTCGGTCCAGACTGACGGTCTTCCAGATCCCCAAAAATCTGACCTCTGGTATTTTAGTATACGACCCGATTACAGTCTCTGGTCAAGAGACCTCGAGCCAGATTGCGGATTCCATTCTCCAGGTCCGGGATGGTCTTGCGCCGCCTCCGCTGATGATCAGACGGATAACCCCAGCTCCGCCAATGGTGCTCAGACGGATAACACCGTCTCCGATAAGGGTACTCAGACGGACATCTCTTACCTAGCTCCAGGACAACCATGGGTGATCAGACAAGGTCCGGAGGAGCCGGAGGAACCGATGTCGATCGATCCGGCTGAGACGGCCTTGGATTGCCCGGATGGTGTGCTGCCTGAAACCTGGAAAAAGGCTCAGCAAATTGTTAAAGGGCTGATGACGAGTCTGCTGGATATCATCATCTACTACGATCAGAAAAAAGAATGTCAAGGCTGCGAGATAGCCCATCCCAGCCAGAGAAGACATACCTGCCTCTTTGAACCTGAAACCACCTACCGTCAAGGGCGCTTTCAGAGGATTCTGAAGATTTTTCGCAAGTCTTGGCTGAAAGGACTGGTGGTGAAAATTCTAGGTTATTTTAATATTCTACTGCCGATACACAAAATACAAGCTGTGGTTGAAAAGAATGTGTGTGAGTTTGATAATACCAACTCTATTCATGATACATTAATGCAGTCATTTTATGATATGGATGAATACTCTTACACTGTAGCCCGCCGTGTGGCAAATGAGTTTTGTAAGCGGAATCTTAATCATGAGGGTCATATGAACCTGTGGACTAAATATGACCTGGAATTTGATGATATGATAGAACTGAGTTGTAATTTTGTACCTGAAACTGTGTGAACAATTCAGACTCCTAAATAAATGTTTTCTATAAGGTTAAGTGTTGTCAGTGTCTGTTTTATCACCGGCGATGGAGCAGGTCTTGGAAAAAACATATTATAACTCTGAGAACGCCGGGGGCTTGGGGGTAAGATTCCTTGAAAAGAGCTCTCCGGCATGCGGGGCACCGTATTGGGGACCAAGAGGTATCCGATTGGTTATCGGGGCAATACACCTACACGATCCATAAACCGGCCAGAGTCCACTTTAAAAGGAATAAGGTGTACGTTTCCAATATAGATGGGCAATGGCAGATCGATCTGGTGGATATGACAAACCTGGCCGACTATAACCAGGGTTACAAGTATCTACTGACTTGTATAGATATTCTTTCTAAATATGCCTGGGTCAGGGTACTGAAAAACAAAACGGGTAAAAAAGTAACGAGGGCTTTTCGAGAAATTTTGGAGCAAGGTAGAGTTCCCGTCAAACTGCAGACCGATAGCGGTAAAGAGTTTCTCAATCGGGAATTTCAAACCCTGCTCAAGAAACACGGAATTAAACATTTTACCACCGCTAGTGAATTAAAGGCTTCGGTGGTGGAGAGATTTAACCGAACTCTGAAGACCAAAATGTGGCGTTATTTCAGCTCCCGGAATACCCGGTCCTATCTGCAAGGGTTACAGGACTTGGTGAAATCTTATAATCTGAGTCATCACCGAGGTATAAAATGCCCCAGCCGAGGTGAATAGTTCCAATTCTTGGAAAGTCATTAAAACCTTATACGGCCTAACTAAACCCCAAAGAAACCCAATATATAAGTTCAAAGTCGGTGATGCGGTGAGAGTGTCGAAATCCCGGAATCCTTTTACTAAAGGATACGAACAAACCTTTTCAGACGAGGTATTTACCGTTTCTGAACTAGTCCCGAGGGAGCCGCCTGTCTACAGGCTCAAAGATTATGATGGCGAAGACATTATAGGCTCCTTTTACGGCAGAGTTACAAAAGATTCGAGGGCGGACATCTTTAGGATTGAAAAGATTCTGGCGAAAAAAAATATCCGTAGAAAAAAGCATATTTTGGTGAAATGGCTCGGATGGCCCGAAAAGTTTAACAGTTGGATCCCTGAAAGCTATGCGCAAGATGTTAAATACTGAGAATGAAAAATAGTATTTCATTCACAGGGTTTTCACGATGGAGAGAAAAAGCTTTTACGTCGTTCTTCCCAGCAATTCTTCCCGGGATGTTTTCCCTAATAACACCATCTCCGAATTTACCGTCAAATTAGCCGCCCCCATCGAACTACAGGGCCCTTGGGAAGTTGCATTGGCTGAAATTCAGTATCCGCACACCTGGAATACCCTAGATAAACCGGATAATAATTTTATTGTGGTGTCCCCGCGAATAGTTAAATATTATACTATTCCGTCAGGGTATTACGCTAGCCTCGAGAAAGTGACTTCTAAGATGAATGAAGCGTCGGCGAAAGAACCCCAGGCCGTCGAGGGCGGTTCAGCCAACACACCAACACCTGAAAACACTATGAGATTCCGCTACAGCGCTATCGAGCGAAGATTCAACGTCTTTAGCAGCGTGAAGGATGAATTTTTACATGTCAAGGGACAGTTGGCGAGGCTTTTAGGAGCTCATGGGGACGTGAGCATAGGTCTGGTGAATGAAGCTCCATACCCCGCGGATATCAGAGCGGGGTTTTATACCTTGTACGTCTACAGCGATATTGTGTCTCACCAAAGAGTCGGAGACAGCTACGTCCCTCTCTTGAGATGCGTACATATTGAGGATGAGATGAATAAGATTACCACAATCACCTACGACAGGCCGCACTACGTCCGTCAGCAAGAGTCAGTTTGATACTTTGACCGTTGAAATAAAGACGGATCAGAACAAACCGGTTCCATTTCAGTTTGGTAAAGTCATTGTCAAGTTACATTTCAGACCCTGTAAAAGTTGTATACACGACTAATACAGAGATGAGATCTTACCTGGACCCTAGCCCCTACGTGCATTATTATGAAACCCAAGCGGGCAACGGTCTCCCGGTTTTCTGGGGCCCCGTGATGTACGGTTCTGGGATCGGAATATTTCGCGGATTGTTTAGACGGGCTTTGCCTCTCTTAAAAAGAGGCTTCGAAATTGTCAAACCTCACATTAAATCAGCTGCTAAGAATATTGTCAAAGACGTGGTGGCAGGGGCCATGTCGGGAGCGATGACTCGAGGAAGCGAAGAAAATCAATCGGGGTCGGGTCTGATGGTGATGAGGAAAACTAAGCGTAAGAGACCGCCCGGATCACGAGCCGGACCCGTCCTCAAAAAGACGCGCCGTTCGGCTTTTACATCATTTTCTTCTCTCCGCCACAAGGATAAGTCCCGCAGAAAAAAGAAATCGAAAAACATTTTTTAGTTCAAGATGTCTTTCGTTCATCGAATGTCTCAAGAGTGTGTGAAATCCGAACTGGACTTGTTTACGGTACCTTATACTCAGACTAGCGTAGAAAAAAGCATCTACGTCGAGGTCCCCCCTCTCTCAGCTCTATCGGAAGTCGCCCCGTTGGAGTTTCTGATTACCGGGAACGGGGAAGACTACTTGGACCTGAATAACACGCTTCTACACGTCCGATGCAAAATCGTCAATGCCGACGGAACTAATCCGGGCCAAGGGGCCCGGGTAGCCTTGGTTAATTATCCGATAGCCGCTTTATTTTCACAAGTGGATGTCACCTTGGGAGATCGCTTAATATCCCAGAGTTCCAGCCTTTACCCGTACAGGGCCCTTTTTGAGGAACTGTTAAATTACAGCAATGAAACTCTCAAGTTCCAATTTGCTTCGGGTCTTTTTTACAAAGACACGGCCAACGAACATGAAAACACAGCCTTGGACGGGCCGAATGAGGGTTTCAAAAAAAGAAACGGATATACGGCCCAGGGTAAAACAGTAGAACTCCTCGGGCCTATTCATTCCGACCTATTTTTTCAAGAAAAATTAATTCTAAATGTGGTGGATGTCAGAATAAAAATGGTACGGAGCAAAAATAAATTCTGTCTGATGTCCGGAGATGCCGAAGCGTTACAAAGTAAACATTTTATCCGCCGCTCTTTTTGTCAAGAAAGTTAAAGTTTCATCGGCGGTGAAAATAGGGCACGCCCAAGCTCTCACCACCGCCAATGCCAAGTACCCCGTGGAAAGAGTGAATATGAAAGTTCTGAGTATGCCAGCCGGGATACGAGTGAGCAATCAGGAGAACCTGTTCTTGGGACAGATACCCAAGTACGTGGTCCTAGGCCTGGTGGATAATGATGCCTTTTCGGGAGATTACGCCAGAAACCCCTTCAATTTCAAGCATAACCAGGTGGAGTTCCTGGCCTTGTATTTGGACGGAGAGCAGATTCCAGCCAAACCATTTCAACCTGATTTTGCGAATGACATCACAGCTAGAGAATATTACAACCTCGTGTTGGCCTCCGGAAAGCATTTGAAAGACCAGCCTCTAGCCATCAGTCGTTCTGACTTCTCCCGGGGATACACCCTGTTTGCCTTTGATTTGACGCCCGATCAAGAATACGGAGACCATTTCTCCTTGGTGAAAACCGGGAACATGAGAATTGAAATCCGTTTTCGACAGCCCCTACCCCATACTGTGAATCTAATAGTGTACGCCGTCTTTGACAACATTATTGAAATAAACCAGAGAAGAAACATCCTTTATGATTACTAAAAAAGCATGAACACCCTGCAGATCGAGGAACTCCTGGCCGGTAATCCGTACACAGGAAATCTATTTTACGGAGTGTTGGCGTGCGACGAACTGCCGGAAAAAATACTTACGAACCTCCCGGCCATGATCATCGTCAATACTCACCATCAAAACCAACCCGGAGAGCACTGGTTGGCGATACATCTCAGAGAAGACGGAATTGGTGAATTTTTTGACTCTTACGGCTGCCCGCCAGACTTTATCTATTTTCCTGAGGAAATATACCGCTTTTTAAACAGAAACTGTAAAGAAATTATTCACCATACCCGACAGCTTCAAAGCTGGTTTTCCAGTGTCTGCGGGCAACACTGTATTTTTTTCCTGCATCACAGAGGAAAAGGACGTTCTTATCAAGAGGTTATGAACCTGTATTTTAATGAAGTCACCAAGAACGATGATATGGTTCAAAAATTTATCAACACATTGTCTAAGAACACTTCCCTAGGTTTTCAGGATCTTCCCTGCATGCAAAGTTCTATGCCCTGTCATTATATTAATAAAGAATAGACAGTCTGTATAATCAAATGTAATATTTTATTAAACAAAAATATAATTACATTTCAATAAGATATCCATTCATTTTTTTTGCGAGATTTGGTTTTCTTGCCCACAGGTGTAGTGGAGGCAGGGACCGAGGCAGCAGAGGCAGCAGAGGCAGCAAAGGCAGAACACCCATCCGGGGGTGTAGTTTTGAAACTCTCTAGAAGTTCTCTCGTGTCGATGTTTGGTACGGCAGAGGTCGGAATGTTCAAACCAGCCAGGGCCTTCATAAATTCTTTCCACCCCCTGGGTCTCCGATAGGACGGTATGTTGTGACGGGCGGTTAAATTTCGCATTAGATCGACCATATTCGTACCGGGTAAAGGTTCTCCGCGAAACACAAACTCTCCCAAGCCATTCCAGTAGGTTGTATTAGGGTGATGCGACATTTTCTGTAAAATAATTTCGGTATATTTCTTTGATTTATCTGGAGCACTTTTCAAAATCTCGTCGTACACCCTTTCTTCTGGGGTACTAGGAGCCTGTTTGAGAGCTCCCGACGGTTCCTCCTGGCTCTCGTCAGGCAGCAATAACGTCAGAGAACCGGATTGTTTATCCGCTTTTTTCACAAAGGTCAGGTATCTTTGCAAGACGGTCGTATAAAGTTTTACTTTTGCCGGCGCCAAGTCACCGCTCAAGTATGAGTTTCATTTGCTTATCCAGTTCACTTTCCGTAGTGCTTAAAAGACCGGTGGAATTTGGGGCTTTCTGACGCCATTGAGCCATTTGTTGTTGAGGGACCAGGTACATCTTGCGCGTGTATTCCATATTTATACTCTCGACCCTATTAAACTAGTAATGAAAGGAATGGCGGCGCTTAATAGGGCACCGAGAAACCCCCCTTTCTGATTTAAAAGGGCTTTTTTCTTTTTAACGGTGAGTTTTTTATCGCCAAGTTTTTTAACGGAGCAACGATGCTTCTTCAACAACTTGAACTGTCTGGACGTCAGGGGGACGCGGCCTTTTAAAGTATTGAGAGCTATTTCTGACAGAGTGTAAATTAAATCGTCCGGAGCCTCGCTCAGCAACGCTTTTCGTCGACGACAGGAGCCCCTGTGTAGGGTCTTGAGCAGAGGGAGATTCCTTTTTATTCTGCACGACATGTCGGCTCTTTCTCAAATACTCGGAAAATTGCCCGTCTTTATCTTTTCACGATGTACACCATGGGCCATTCGGGAGGAAACAATCCGGTACGTAAACGAAATTCGTCAGGCGTAGGGGCTTTCAGATCCACCAACAGATAACCGTAAGGTTGTCTTGTAGCATCCTCAAAGGCCTCCAAGAAAAATTTAACCCTCCCAGGGTACATGGTACAGGGTACTAAATTGGTAATTTTGCAGTTTATCTCTAGGGTTTTTAAAGAGGGTAATGTAATTGGCATCCAGATTTATCGTTCTACTTTTCTTGCCTTGAAAAAATAAATTTTGGACCAAGTAAATGATGGACAGATTCCTATGGTGAGTATATTTTGTGAAGGCCCTCTCTATCTCATCGCTATGACTCGCCTGTTCCATTAAATCGTCGACGATCACCAGGTTAACGTGTTTAGGGGGCAGTAGTTCGTCGTCGCTTAAGGAGACGGGTAGCCCCTCCAAAAATTTGGTTTTGGGAAATCAAGCTAGTAGCTCGTCGTACAGAGGCTGCCAGCAGCTGTAAAACCAGACTATATTGTCAGGGCGAGAAAGCACATGGTCCGCGTGCTCCAAGAGCTTTTTCACATAATGCGATTTGCCCGAACAAGAGGGTCCCGAGACTATTTTTGAGAACGGATGTTGAAGTCTAACGTCAAAACCCTCTTTAGTATCCATAGGGGAGAGTGGTGAAATCGGGCAACAGAACCCTTTTGTTGTACACCACTCTGAATCTTTTTCTGAGTGGACGAGTTTGTAACGTCAGGTTCTTTTTGTTCCTATGAATCTGAGCGCCATGAACCGTTATTTCTTTCGCGAGATCGCGTTCCACAAAACTATGCACTAAATCCAATAGCGAGTATAGGTTTACCGCTTGAGCCGTTTCGTGATTGAGAGTGATGCCCTTTACCTTCATGCAGACCTTGCCTTTGAACGCGTTCTGTATGCGTACGTTTTCGGACCCCAGAAACAAACTCTTCTATGAAATCATCAGGATCTAGTTCGCTGGTGAGTTCCCCTAAATAGTCCCCTAGCGGCGGAGTGTACTGCCCGGGCGAGGCTGTGAAAATAACGGAATCTGTATCATGATACAGAATCCTCGACCCTAAACGTTCCAGCAAACCGCACAATTCTAGGCGGGCATAGGCCGTGGTAAAAGCAGCAATCACCACATTGACGG
The DNA here is from genome assembly GCF_016835505.1 of Polypterus senegalus. Taxonomy (NCBI): domain Eukaryota; kingdom Metazoa; phylum Chordata; class Cladistia; order Polypteriformes; family Polypteridae; genus Polypterus; species Polypterus senegalus. The sequence continues at coordinate 94,804,981 of NC_053156.1, read as the reverse complement.
GGCCGGGTACAACGTATCTGTCATCCGCATACCTCCACTGCACTTGAGCGATTTCGTCGCTGACGAAACCAAAATAGGACACCCTGTACATGTCTGAGAACAGGTAATCGAAGAACTCTTGGCTGTGTTTAACAAATGTTGTGGTCGGTTGATTAGGTTTCTGACCGAATTTTCCCCAAAGAGAATTCAGAAATAACTTGGAAATTTGTCTCTTAGCGGGGTTGGAGGTGATGTTTTTACTCTCCAATAAGACGCCTTCTTTTATGAAATAGTCGTCAACATAGCGCCGGCGGGAGGCCCCGTCCTGGGCCCACGAGGGCCAACCGGAGGCTTCCTGTTTGCCTTTCAGATGAATTTTGATGTAATCGGCAAATAAATCGGATGTGCTCTGTTCGTAGTGCCATATCTCGTGTATTTTTAAAACTCTATACCCTTTATCTAAGGCTTTTAGTATTTCAACGCTGCACCAGGTTCCTGTTAAAGACCTTTCCCGATCATTGTGACGGCAAAGGCTGGTAGTTGTTTGGGTTTCTGCACACGTACGACACAGAGTGAACATCAATTTACCGCAAATTCTTAAAGGGAGGACCGGAAAATACAGATTACGAGGGGCTAGCACGGTGATTTTAATAAGCCCGAAGTAATCTTTAAGACCCCCAAAGTCCTCAAAACAAAGGTCGGGTGGCCGATCGGGTAGGTTTTTGTTTTGTTGACGTAAGGGTATAGACTTGTAAAATCGTAATAATGCATTTGCTCGGCGCCTTGAACCTTATGGTATAATTTGATAGCGTTGGTGCGCCCTCCATACAGTGCATCACGGGGGTTGATAGGTTCAGGACACTCAAAGCGTCTTAAGAAATCCTGAAGCTCCGAATCCTCTTTTTTCATGCTCTCCCATTGATGTTCCCAGAGAACTCTAACTGTCAGATTAAATTTTTCACGCAATTCCTTCACCTTGTCGTCAAACGTCTTAAACAATTCGGCAAAATGCGTCCCTGTGAGAGGATGTTTAGCTCGCGCGTCGTAGCATTTGGGGCAGCCGTGATAAAAACATCCGGCAAACTCAAAGGCCGTCGGGACGCCCTGAACTTCGGCGTAACCGTCTAGATAAAAGGACCCCATCTTTACTTCACCGTGATTCAGGGCGTGTCGAATGTTTATATTTTCCTTCTCGGAAAGAAACATCAGCCATTGAATAGAAGCATTAGAATAAGCTTTGTGAGTGCTTTTGTAATGATCGCTCGGAATGATTCCAATCGTGTTATCAGGCATGCAATTTTGTCTGTACATGGACAGGCAGAGAGAAGCTAGGGTCATACACTGAAAAGGATCGATATTACCAATCCTGAGCACTTCCTCTCTAAATTTCATGCACGCCGTTCTCAAAATAACTACGTCGTTTCTACAGTAGAAAGTCATTTCTCATCTAAAGTTGAAGGTACTGCTTTTAATCGATTCGTACCAAGACAGAAATTCCTCTCTTTCCCGACTCATCATGTATTGAATGCTGTAATATTTAGGCTCGGGGTATGGTCCGATGTAATTTTGATTTTCAACGGTGTTAAAGAAATGGGGAAAGTATCCTTTTTGAGCCTGGAATCCCAGGGCCTTGGGCATCCCGCTCAATTTCATGGGTAAGAAGCTCAGCGAGTCGATAAATCTCAATTCATAATCTTCTTCTATAAAACAAAGTAGTTTACAACCCTGAGCTGTAACCGTTGGAGTTTGCCCACTCTCGACGAGATATTTCAGTAGGAAATAGCCGTCATACCCCTTAGAATTATGAGCTATGAACGTATACTCTTGGTATTTCGGACATCGATATCTGTGGAAGAACTCTGCGACACAGTCCTCCCCGGCCCAACTCCACGATTGACCGTTCCAATGCATGCAGTGGATGTAATTGGGGACGTGGATGCCGTCATCTTGACGGCACTCAAAATCATAGAACACGTACTTTTCCTGGAGCGGTCTTAGCGGTAAACTTTGAATAAAACACTGATGATTTTCATCCGATTTTTTCAGGACCATTCTACAAACACGACAGTGTTTGGTTCGACACTTGTGAGGTTTTGAATTGTCTTTCGAGGTGTATCTCAGTTTGCAGAGGGGGCAGACTTTATGGACGTCGCAGATACTTTCAGACCTGTGTGTCTTTTCATTCCATTTGGGCGTTTTATGGATTTTGAAGCAGTCGGAACATCGGAAAGCCTCTCCGTCAACCCAGCGACAGTCTGTAGATAAACAGACATCACAGTGTTGCTCACAACGATGTCGTGAAGGGTTAGAATACCCCGTGTAGCAAAAATCGCAGATGTAGTCAAATCCCAGAAAGCCTTTTAGATTCAAAATACCGTAATAATGCTCGTGATGCAAAAACAGGAAAGCCTTCTTTGTATTTCTGGCCCCTGACGCTTCAAATTTTAATAGTGTGCTAGTGCTTGGTTCACAGTACCAGACGATAATTTTAATTCCCATTAAACTCTCAAACTTTTCAATATCTGAAAACGTTATTTTCTGATCCGTTGATAATCCGACCCTGACGTGCAATCGACGAGCCTCTTGTTCACACAATTTCTGATTGTTTCTGAATCTAGCATTTAATACAGCCAGCAAACATCTGGCAAAACAACACTGATCATCCGGGTTGAAGGAAATCCATCAGTGTTTCCGTTTCTTTTGAATGATTACATTGTTGAAAAGGGTACGGGCTTTACGCCTAGGACCCCCACCACCGGATGGAACCCTCACTACCTGAACGATTAGCGTCAGACTGGAATCGGCTAAAATAGTAGCGTGACTCTGGAGCAGTAATTCAATTTGATTAAAAAAATCCTCCACAGAAAGCATACCCGCGGGGGTTAGGGAAAAAACACTGGAATTGAGTGATTCAGCCTGTAATTCTAACTGCACTAGATCCCTAGGATCCAAAGTGCTCATAAAACTGTCTAATATTTGTTGAACGGTCTCGTGTATATGATTAAATACCTCGGCGAATGAATCAAGTGTGTAGGCCTCAGAAAAATTGAAACGGTGTCTAATCTCGATATTGTTAAATTTTGGACGCTCCGTTATAGAAGTGGACGGATGCGGATCTGGAGAGGAAGGAGTGTCCGTATGCGAAGTAGAGGGCTGCGGGGAGTTTACTGACGGTTGTGGAAAGGAAGGATTGTCCGTATGTGAAGTAGAGGGCTGTGGAGAGCTGAGACTCGAGATTACCCCGGACGGTTTAGTCACTCCGGACCCTGTCTGAAGATTTGAAGAATCCGACCCTGTTAAAGCGTCAGCAGGCATGTACTGATGCGAGGTAGATGGCTGTGGAGAGTCTGTTTCGGAAGTATCTGACCCTGTTAAATCATCAGCAGGCGAGTGCTGATGTGAGGTAGAAGGCTGTATTAACGCTTCGCCGACAGGGTGATGTCGAAGCGAGAAACTACTTGCCCCAGAGGTACCTGAAGTAGAAGGTTGTGGGCTTTTTACATTCGGATCTAGGGTCTTAGGTTGTTGGGCCGGACCTGAAGACGTTCCAGCCTCAGAAGAGGTATTCTTCAAAAGCTCCAGCAGAGCGTTAACTACGGCTATTTCATCAGAATTTAGTACCTGGAGCGCATTATTAATGAGATCAAAATTGTCGATCGGATGGGTCACAGGATGTGGTGACTGAACAATTTGAGGAGATCGCGGAGGGGTGGGAATTTTAGGGGGCTTTATGGAAAATTCTAAGTTATCAGACATCTCTTTTAATAGTCTCAGGTTTTCACTGGACGGTCTTTTCCTACCTTTACGCCCTTCAGGATGTTCACATTCACTGCCACTACCGTCACTACAGTCACTGCTTCCGCTAGAACTGTTTTCAGGCATGATCTAAATTTAATCAAAACCTACAATTATGAACACAGAATATGCAATTATGAACCCAGAATATAATATGCAATTATGAACACAGAATATAACATCAATTATGAACACAGAATATAATATGCAATTATGAACACAGAATATAATATTTTGCAAAAAATATTATTTTCATAAAAAATAATATAAAGCGGCTCCTTTATTTACGAGTTAGATGGATGTAAAAAGCATTCATATGCATCAAGTCTAAACACATTTCGGGTGTGGAGTTGTACACAGGAGCCTTCAATTCTACAAAGTCCGCCAGTAATTGGCGAAGTCGCGCTGTCAGCCGCTCCAGTCTTTGTCGATGTCTCCGTTGATGTTCAGGACGGAGGGAATAACGGTTTATAGGCCGATATCCGTGTTCAGAGTGAAGCGATGGCGACAAAGGCGAACACCTGTTAGAAAAAGAGGGCGCTGGAGAATACTGCACACCGCTCCCAGGGGGCGCCGGAGAATACTGGACACCGATCTCGGAGAGAGGAGGGGTTTGTAGATTTTTCCAGTTTAGAATTTCTGAACCGTCCAGCATTTGCGTTAAAATACCCGGGGGACTGTGGTCTGTAAATACAACGTATGAACTTTTTTTTTAGTACAAGGCATCATTTCACATTTGTATGCCGTCGATGAACTGAAATGACACTTACTGCAATTGTTCAACCCTGAGGAAGCCCTTTGAGAAACTTCTTCAGTGTGTAAAGGACTAGCTTCTAAAAAACAAAAACAAAAAGTCCTAAGCTTCCAAGGTTTGCCTCAGTTCATTAAAAAACACGCGTGCTCTCTCTTTAAATCAATCCATCCACACATACAACCACTTCTCATGCGTTATCACCCTGCAGACTCTATTCCGCTAGATGCTTGTCCACATAAAAAGTTATTTTACGTTAGCTAAACAGAATCTCAAACTAAATAGGTTATTTTGTAACTACCTGAAACCTCAATCCCTACACCAAGATAAAAACTTGATCAAAACAGACACCCTAGTTCTTAATCCTATTCATTTACCCATGAACAATACACTGGAGACGTTTACAAGTCGCCCGGACTTTGGACACAAGCGGTGCCCTAGCTCGCGCACACACGCACAATGCGCGTGCCCAAACTCGCGCACACAAGCCTAAAGCATTTTTAAAAAAGGGTCTTACCTGCATCCGTATAATAGATCGGAGACTCTACGGGGATATAACACTCTAAAAATATATTTAAAAAAAAAAAGGATTCAAACTTCCATTTTTAAAAATGTGTTCGTTTAACGCTTATAAGAATCATGAAAGGGACTTACCTTGATTCAGAGACAGCCCGGTTTCTGCAGGGATTCCTGTATGAACGATAATTATTTTTCATTTAATTCTAGTCGCTAAAAGTAGAAATCATTAAGAAGTTCGTCAAAACGCACCGTCGTGGCTGAAATTCATCTTGTCGTTCTCAGGGCGATCGGAGATATGGATTTGGTTATGGAAGCCTCTCTTTTTATTGGGAAAAGAGCCGTATTTTGGAAGTGCTTTATGTTAATGTTTACCAATCATTTGAACCGGAATATTTTTAAATGGGGATGTAAAAAGGTTTTAGACCAATTTTAAAGCATCTCTCTTTATAAAGCGGTATTTTGGAAGTGCTTTATGTTTGCCAATCATTTGAACCGGACACAAGCCACGCTCGTTGCACCGCGTCTTTGGAATGTCTCCTAAAAACATCCTTTGTTTTACAAGCTGCATTCCACAAGGTAAAGCAATTTTTCACATGGGACGCAATCTGTTGCTAGGTGCTCTGAAGCGCGCCCCATCCTTTCCCCCTAACCGGTCACACAAACACCTGCCGTCTCTGTGCTGTGAAGCGCACCCCCACCCATCACCACTTTAGCTTCAGGCGAGCGCCGCATGTATTGGGAAAATGTCCTCCGTTTTCGTGGCTTGCCAAAGCGTCTTTACCTTTTTTCCCAGAATGATGGTATATTGAAGGCGATCTAACTTTTAGACCTATAAATGTCTAAAAAATAAAATCTAAGTTTGGGGAAATACTTTTATACACCGAGGATAGTTTTTTTTTAAAAATAAGCCATTTAAAAAGGGTGCTGTTGCCTATTATTTAACTGTGTGATTTTTACAAGGCTTATATATCAAATTATATTTAAAAGGGGATGAAAAAAGTTTTTAGATCACTTTTAAAGCATCTGTCTTTATAGAGCTGTATTTTTGGAAGTGCTTTATGTTAATGTTTACCAATCATTTGAACCGGAATATATTTAAATGGGGATGAAAAACGGTTTTAGATCAATTTTAGAGCATCTCTCTTTATAAAGCGGTATTTTGGAAGTGCTTTATGTTTGCCAATCATTTTAATCGGACACAAGCCACGCTCGTTGCACCGCGTTTTTGGAATGTCTCCTAAAAACATCCTTTGTTTTACAAGCTGCATTCCACAAGGTAAGGCAATTTTTGTTGCCTAGCTGCTCTGAATAGCGCCCCATCCTTTCCCCCCTAACCGGTCACACAAACACCTGACATCTCTGGGCTGTGAAGCGCATTTCTGTATCCCCGGAGGTCCGATCTGTTTAAGGCTATGGCTTTAAGATTCAAGGGACAAATGCCAGCGTGGTTTCGAATCCCGCTTCTGGTAAATATTTGTGCTCCGTCCACTCTGGGATTATCTGAATACAATTCTAACTTTTAGAAAACTATTCGCCGTGCTTTCGCGATCTGTTTCCTTAGGGGCAGCTGATTGTGTAAAATGGCAGGTAATGGATGGAACAGGGCTTTTTTTAAAGATATACAAAATATACATCCGAGGCTAGCGTCTCAAACGTTCTTTAAAAGGTCCCTGTGGCCTATTATTTAACTGTGCGGGTGATTTTTAAATCCTTTAACTTTAAAACTTACACACGTAACTTGTTCTCCCGGACTGAGCAGCTGTGCTAACGTGCGAGCTTGATGCGCGCTCCCGTTCCGGGTTAGGGTGGGGGGTTGACAAGCATGCGCTTGCAGAATACAGCAAGGGGGGTGGGGGTGTTTCTGTCAGCAGAGCTCCGGACTCATACAGTCTGCATGGCAGGGCCGTGCAGGGCGGCTGTCCGACTCTCTCTGTCTACACAGAGCCTGTCATTTTTGAGAGAGCATGGGGACTGCTAAAAAGCCGGGCTGCTTGATTTCTGTGAGGTGGGAAGCTCACCGCTAAGGCTGCTTTTTACTGCAGAATCTGTCTGTGAGATGGAAAAAAAGCAGCTTGACTTAGTTTGAAGCAAAGATGAGATGTTTTAATTGCGTGTTCATCTTTAAAACGTAGATAGAACAAAATGCTTCGCTTTTTGTACCGGCCTTTCAGAACTGGCAGGGACGTGTGGGGGACTGTGAAGTGTCTTTCGAACCTGACTGCCTGTGCGCTTGGAGCTTCGACCCAGTCGCATCTCGGGGTGCACGCAGAGGCTGTCTCAGCTCTCAGCTCTCACGCATCAACTGTGTAGAGTGAGTGAAGGGACAGCTTGTCAGTGCAGAGAATGTCTGGGGGCTTGACTTAGATAAAATAAAATAAAAAAACAGTTTACAAGTGCTGAACTAAGGTTTAGATCTTTAAAGTCGTAGATTATTTTAAATAATAGATAGATACAGGAGTTCTTACCCAAACCGTAGAGGCAGGCAGCTCTGCCCCTTGAAACGCATGTGTGTCTTCGAGAGAAGTGGGGACACCAACAGGTCTGTAACTGACCTGGATTTGTCAGAACATGCCCAGGGCATGCCCGTTCATGGAGGGGGGCTGCTCTTGACAGTTTGTTTAATTAAGCACCTGTGGGATCAAACAGGGGTCAGACATCCATCAAATTCCCCTTGACATTTTCCTGAACCAATCAGGTGCCGTGGGGGCGGGTTCAAGGAGGGTCAGACATCCATCAAACTGCCCTTGACAGTTTCCTGAACCAATCAGGTGCCGGGGATGAGTTCAACGAGGGGACAGACATCCATCAAAAGGCCCTTGACAGTCTCCTGAACCAATCAGGTGCCAGAGGGCGGGGGCTAGGTCACGTGGTGGGAGCTGTGACGTCAGCAGGGGGCGGGACTTCTGGTGTTGCATCAGCTGGGAGGGACTTCCTGTATTGCGTCATAGGGGCGGGGCTTAAGGTCATCGATCATAGGGCGGGACTTCCGGTTCAAAGTCCAAAGGGGCGGGGCTTAAGGGTCATAAATCATTGTGACATAAACCCCATGCATATAACTACTGCTGTCTGATCCGCTTGCAACGATACAGGTATCATAATTATACATCCTTTTCTCTTCTCAGACACTTTTTGTTTATGTTTAAATTACAATTACACACATATGTGTGGAAGAAATTAAAGTAGTTCTTTTTTTCTGTTTTTTTTATTTTTACTATTCTAAAGGAGTCTGTTTAACATCACACCCTTGGTTTATTGTAATTGTTATTATTGCATTGAATCTCACTTTCTAGTACTATCTGTGTACAGACCTCCTAAATGCAATGCGTCTTTCTTTGAGGAATTCTCAGACATAATGTCAATTTTAATTACGAACTATGACACACTCTTAATAGTCAGCGACTTTAACTTTCATATCGACAATCAGTGTGACCTAAAAGTAAAGGAATTCATGAACCTCCTGGGCTCTTTTGATTTGAGACGCTCGTTAATCAGCCTACACATAAAGTAGGTCATACGTTAGACTTAGTGATTACTAAAGGACTAAAAGTTGATGTAAAGAAGGTCATTGATATTGGTGTATCAGACCATTTCCTTTTACTATTAAATATAGAAATAATAATAGAAAACATTCATGAGAAGCATATTGTTAAAAAACGCTTCCTTGATTCATCAGCAGCCTTAAAACGTACAAACATTCTAAGCAATCAGTCCATTTATAGTGCTAACTACAATAGTGAGGATAAAGTAAATAGTAAGATGGAAAGATTTAATACTAAAGTGAGAGCTGCTGTTGACAGAGTTGCACCTGAAAAGACAGTGAAAAAATCTTCTAGCATTGTTATACCATGGAAGACCCAAAGAGTGTCTGATTTAAAGAGAACATGTCGTAGAGCTGAGCGTAAATGTAGGAAAACTAAACTAACTATCCACTATGAAATATTAAAAGTCAAAATAACAGAATACAATCACACTGTCCGTCTTGAGAGACGCTGCTATTTCTCTAAGATTATAAATAACAATGCTAGTAATCCCAGAGTCTTATTTTTTACGGTTGATCATCTGCTAAACCAGGTAACACAAAGGAATGCCTCCAAAATACATCCAGTGAAACCTGTGAGGCTATTGCTGTATTTTTCAATCAAAAAATTAACGATATTAGAAACAATATAGCATATCTCCCCAACACTGCAGATCCTCCTGAGCCCCAGTACTCTGTTATAAACAAATTAAATTCTTTCACCAGGAAAGATTTACCTGATTTACATAAAATAATCTCTCAACTGAAACCCTCCACTTGCGTCCTTGATCCAATACCAACAGGTTTTTTCAAAGAAGTTTTGGTTGTGCTAATTGATAATATTCTTGACATTATAAACTTGTCATTAGACACGGGGGTCTTCCCAGACTGTCTTAAGACTGCTGTAGTTAAACCCCTTCTTAAGAAAAATAATCTCGACCCCTCAGCTCTTGAAAATTTTAGACCCATCTCTAACCTGCCTATCTTAAGTAAAGTTCTAGAGAAGGCAGTCATTATGCAGTTAAATGACCACCTAAATAAACCTGCTATTCTTGATAAATTTCAGTCGGGTTTTAGAACAAATCACAGTACAGAAACTGCACTCGTTAAAGTAGTAAATGACTTGCGGGTAAATGCAGACAGAGGCCATTTATCTGTTCTCATCCTCTTAGTGCTGCATTTGACACCATTGATCACAATATTCTTAGAAATCACCTTAGTCAATGGGTGGGCCTCTCTGGCAGGGTATTAAATTGGTTTGAATCCTACCTGACAGGGAGAAAATTCTTTGTTAGTTGTGGGAATTACAACTCGAAGACACATGATATCCAATATGGTGTTCCACAAGGCTCTTTCCTGGGTCCGCTGCTCTTCTCAATCTACATGCTTCCGTTAGGTCAGATTATCTCAGGGCACAACGTGAGCTACCACAGCTATGCTGATGACACACAGCTGTACTTATCAATAGCCTGATGACCCCGACTCTGTTATTTCACTAACACAATGCCTTACTTGTGTTTCTAATTGGATGAATAGTCATTTTCTCAAGCTAAATAAAGAGAAAACAGAAATCTTTGTGATTGGCAATAATGGATATAATGAGGTTATTAGAAATAAACTTGATGCATTAGGATTAAAAGTCAAGATGGAGGTAAAGAACTTAGGGGTGATTGTTGACTGTAATCTAAATTTTAAATCACATATTCATCAGATTACTAGGACAGCATTTTTTCACTTAAGAAACATAGCTAAAGTTAGACCTCTTATATCACTGAAAGATGCTGAGAAATTAGTTCACGCGTTTGTTTTCAGTCGACTAGATTACTGTAACGTACTCCTCTCAGGACTACCCAAAAAAGACATAAATCACTTGCAACGAGTGCAGAATGCAGCTGCTAGAATCCTAACTAGGAAAAGAAAATCTGAACACATCACACCAGTCTTAGCGTCACTACACTGGTTACCTGCGTCATTCAGGATTGACTTTAAAATTCTGCTTATGGTTTATAAAGCCTTAAATAATCTCGCCCCATCTTATATATCGGAATGTCTGACACCTTATATTCCAAATCGAAACCTTAGATCCTCAAATGAGTGTCTCCTTAGAATTCCAAAAGCTAAACTTAAAAGAAGTGGTGAGGCGGCCTTCTGCTGCTATGCACCTCAAATCTGGATTAGCCTGCCAATAGGAATTCACCAGGCTGATACAGTAGAGCACTTTAAAACACTGCTGAAAACACATGACTTTAACATGATTACTTCACCTTCATTTAATCCTGATACTCTGTATATTCAATTGATTGATTCAATTCAATCAAATTCATTATAATTAACTATTCATGGTGACTTTAAAATCCATACTGACCCCTACTCTCTCTTCCATTTCTTTTCCTGGTTTTCTGTGGTGGCGATCTGCGCCATCACCACCTAATCAAAGCACCGTGATGTCCTACATTGATGGATTAAAAGCCAGAAGTCTACATGACCATCATCATCAAGCGAACCCTAACTACAAAGAGGACTGTTTCATTTATGTTAGGTAGAATGACCAGAGGGGACTGGGCAGTCTCGTGGCCTGGAGCCCCTGCAGATTTTATTTTTTCTCTCCAGCCGTCTGGAGTTTTTTTTGGGTTTTTTTTCTGTCCTCCCTGGCCATCGGACCTTACTCTTATTCTGTGTTAATTAGTGTTGTCTTATTTTAATTCTTACTTTGTCTTTTATTTCTCTTTTCTTCATCATGTAAAGCACTTTGAGCTACATTATCAGTATGAAAATGTGCTATAGAAATGAATGTTGTTGTTGTTGTAACACTTCGCTGCAACAAATAGATGGTAATTTCTGGGACTGGTAAGACAGGACCTTGTGTCTGTCTTTGGGTTTGCCAACCATGATCTTGAGCTGTTTCGTCGTGTGGTGGGGGCGACATTGCGCTGTACCAGTGCATGCTTTCCAACCTGACATGACCTTCCTTTTCCTTCCAGATCACCCTATTGAACTGTGAAGCTATACTGTTTAACACATATGTGGTTGGGAGTAAGCTTCTTACCACTTAGCATTTCTAGGCCTCTTGGCAAATAAAGCCCTGTTCACTTACCAGTCCACCCAGCAAGACATCTGCAGTAGCCAGTAGCTGGGTGACATCCATCTGCATGGCTGCAGTCACAGCGCTCAGTGCAGTCCATTCCATAAGTCCCAGCCTGAAATGAGCCAACGAAGATATATTCAATCCTTGTATAGTCACATTAAGAGCTATGCTGATGGCATGAAGGCCTAATTTTATGAAGGCAACACCTGTTTTTGAGTTTTATGAAGCCAACAAATCATAACAATAACACAAATAATCTCGGAGTTTCAGAGATCTCCCCTCTTGCAATTAATTTGACCACCACACTGTTGCTTTTTGTTTCTTTTTACTGGTTTTTTATTACGACAATATTTTCATTTTGTGTCATTTTTTTAATAACATTTTATCTTCAGTGGTACTTTTAGCCTGATACATTGTAAAAAAAAAGTCAAACCGAACTTTATTGCCATCTCAACCATATACAAGTATACAGATAGATGAAACTGCGAAGCTCAGGGTTCACAGTGTAACAACATGAAGTGCAAATAATTAAAAATAGAATTAAAATGTAAATTTCAAATTAAAACACAAACAAGACAAGACAAAGAATTAGCAGCAATATTGACATGTAGTTAGCAATATGAACATTGATGCAATGTTTGGTATTTGCAATCTAGATACATAAATATAGTCAATAGATATGTAATATAATTAATAAATGATAGATATAGATAATACAGAAAGTATCAGCGCATGATAAAAGTTGTTTAAGATGTGTGTAAACAATGACAGGTCAGAATGTTTCACAGCAGGAGGATATCAAGAGTGTCCAAATACTTAAAGGTCACTATGAGATTTTCAGTTCTTTTTTACATACACACTAGTCTTTGCAGGGAAGTGGCCTCCATGTATAAAAGTTCTGTTTTTAGAGGTGGTTGAGGCCGTGTGGGAGACCCCAGGGGGCAGCCTGGTGTTAAGGAGACTGTAGTAGTTTCTGTCTTCATGTTTTTTTTTGTCCTTCCGTCCATTTGACCTTATCATTGGACTCATCTTTAATGACTTACAGTATGATACTGTATATAAGGACACTACCCTTCTACTAATTATATATCTATTTTATAAGATCATATGGATTTATTTATTGTTATTGCTGCATTTATTTTCTATATTTCCTCTGTTATTATTCATTATTATTCTTCCCTAATCTTATTTGTTTTTCTTTTCTTGTAATTTTCTCTTTGACATCTTGTAAAGCACTTTGAGCTACAGTATATTCTTTGTAGGAAAATGTGCTATAGAAATAAATGCTGTTGTTGTTGTATTAGGACTTACTATGCTTATCCAGGACCACTTTTTAACCCTAATCCCTGGGTTTACTGTTTTAATATTTAAAGACTGTTGAAGATTATATTTTATGCTTATAGTATTTAGACTTTATCTGCAATAGATATCTCTACTTTTTAATCCTCAAATGCTGTTGCTGGGGGGCTTGTTATGTTTAGAAAAGGCTTAAACGCTAAAATAGTATTTTTACAGGAGACCCACTTATTAAGCAAGGATCAGTTCCGGCTGCAAAAGGACTGGACTGGCCAAATGTTCCATTCCAGCTTTACAAAGAAAACTAGAGGTGTGGGAATTCTCATCCATAGAGCAGTCTCATTTGCAGCATCAGATGTAGTATCTAGTACTTCTACCTGAAGGGAGACATGTGATGGTCATGGGCAACTTATTTAACTGTAAAGTGATTTTGATAAATGTTTATGCACCCAATGTCAATGATAGAGAATTCATGCAAAATGTATTTGCATCCATTCCCAATGTGCACACTCATAACATTATAATGGCTGGGGACTTCAATTGTGTTTTAAATCCATTCTTAGATAGGACTCCTGCCACAGGGGCAATGACATCTAACACTGCAAAGAGGTTTCTAAACCCAAACTCAAGAACATATTCCTTCTACTCACCAGTGCATCATTGCTACTCAAGAACTGATTATTTCTTTATAGATAATAATTTCTTGCCTGCGATTAAATCTTGCAAGTATGACGATATTGTTAATCCGACCATGCACCTCTGATATTGGAGCTAAAGTCACTATGCCCCACATACTCATCTTGAAGATGGTGTCTTAACCCACTTCTATTAGCAGAAGAGAATTGTACAGAATTTATATCCAAACAAATCAGATTCTTCCTAGAGACAAATACATCCTCAGAGGTCTCTGCAGGAATACTCTGGGAAACTCACTTGCTCCTCATTGATCTTACATTGGTGCCATGCCTGACGTTGCTGGCATCTCTCTGAACCTGGAAGGTGAGCTGTGGGCCTGGTTGTGCCAGGACAGGTGGCATCTGCAGTAGGGCCTTGAGTTGCTCAACCGCATCCTGGCATTCAGCAGTCTACTCCCACGGGGCCTCTTTCTTCCTTAATTGATCCAGTGGGGCCGCTATGTCAGCCATCTATGGTACCACCCCACCAACCGCAAGAAGAGTTGCAATGTCTTCAGATCGGTGGATGTGGAGTAGTCCCGGGTGGCCAAGGTCTTCTCAGGGTCTACAGTGACCCCCTTTGATGAAATAATGTGTCCAAGGAAGTGAATTTGGGGTTGAAGGAAGGTACATTTCTTCATGTTCAGCATGAGGTGGTATTCTAAGATTACAGATGGTTTAACGTCTATTACAGAGCTGATTGTGTGGCAATTGGTTACTTGGACAAAGAAATGGAAGGACAGGAATTGGGGGTTAGTATGTTTGAAAGAGAAAGTACTGCTGCAATAAATTATTTCATTGAAGGTCGCCCATGGCGCAGCAAGCATTTTGCAGGAGGCAGGAACAATTTCTGGACGAGGCGCCAGCTTGTCACTATCACTGCGCCACCATATCCCCATGTTTAATAACATGCTTTAATTCTTATTATCATGAAAATTAAATCAAGTATACATCTCAGTATTTAAATTATTCAGAGAGCTGTAATATCACAAATGTAATGGATTCTGTGCCCTGTTGCAGGAAGTGAAAGCCTGTTTAAGAAGCACGTAGTGATTCACACACAAAGCACATAGAAGAACGCATACAATACAAAGCATTTAAAACTATAATTACCAAAGCTTAATGTTCTAAAAAACTCGTAAATAAGGCCCACCTTAAATCTGCTCGCACCTCTCCATTCAGCGTCTTTTGTCTTGTAAATGTGTCGATAATCCCAAGCAGCAAGCAGCCTGCTATACCATCCCCCACTGCAAAAACATCCCCCAACTGAAGCCTTGTTTATCAGGGAGTCAGGTAGAGCAGTATAGACTAAAAAAATATATCGTTACTTGGAACACATGCATTTCATGTGTGTTCCGTGTCTACAAAGACCTACTGTTTATGTAAGTGTAGGATGACAGAAATGTTGAACACATACCTAAAAGACAAACTTTTCCATGTTTTAGCACTAATGACAAAATGTAGACATGAAGTGTATAATGTGTGAAGACTGAAGTCCAAATATCAAATAAGCACTTTCACAAAAGGTACAAATATAACACAACAAATGAGCTTTTATTCAAGACTATAAGCAAAGAAAAAGAAATCGGGCTAGTGTAGCTTGTTATTGTAATTTCTTTGGTGGTATAGCGGTATAGCTGACTCCTATTCAGAAGATCCCAGGTCTGCCTCCACTCTGCTCCTCCGAGCTCTGTCCTCTTCCACCCAACTCCAGCCAGCGAATGAAGGGAGGCAGCCCCTTTTTTGCTCCAGGTGCCTCCTGGCAATCTTCCACCGGCACTCCCCAGTGTGGCTGAAGTACCGGCTCTGCATCCGGAAGCACTCCAGGTGTCCCTGATCCTCTTCCCCCCAAGCACTTCCGGGTGTGGTAGAAGTGCTGAGGTCCAGGGCTCCGTAGGCATCGGGGTGCCCCCTGGCGGTGACCACGCGCCCCTACTCCGGTCCTCCTGGGCGTCCCGACTGGGTACCTTTCCCAGCCGCGTGCCACAGGGTGTAATCAGTACACAAATGCTGGTGAATCATGTCTTCTTGGTATCTTGTTGTTGCTTGAATTTTTTGTTATTCAGTTTTATTCCTGAATAAAAGAACACTTGTTTCATTATACCTTTGCGAAAGTGTTTATTTTATATTCCATCAACTACCTGAATGAGATCAAATCTGTCACTCCCTCTCTTGCGCACACACACACATTCATACATTAAAACATAGTTATTTGAAAAAGAAGCTATGCCATTTGAAACGGAGTTGTCATTTGAACATGTTTTTTTTTTCAATCTTGCCCAATCTCCACATTATAGTGCATGGCAATCAGAATGCAGACAGACTTCATCTTTATAACAAATAGTTCTAAGTAGGCATCAAACACAGCACCAACTGCGGTCAATGCTGCTCTTGTGAAAAGAATGCAGATAAATGCCATCAACTCAGAGAGGTCACATCACATCACTGACAGAATAAAACAGAATAATTAAAAAACAAGTGCTAACTTTTACAAGTAGCCAAAATTTACACCAGCTGTTACAGACTCAAATCAAATGTATGTTTTTATTATATTATAGTAATAATAATAGCAGCTCACCACTCAAAATGAGGATCAGCTGGACTCGAACCTGCAACCTTTTATTTATAAGGCAGCAGTTCTTACCTCTGAACCATCCAAGAAGACATCAACATTCTGTCGATTGACATTTGAGCTTATTGACGGCAACGTGTAAATAGAATGATTTTTTTTTCTCCGTTATATTCTTGAATAAAAGCGCACGTGTTTATTTGATATTTGGACCAAAGTCTTTACACATTATACACTTCACATTGTTAGTACTATAACATGAAAATGTTTCTGTTTTAGGTCTGTGTTCAGCATTTCTTGCATTTCCTGTCATGTAATGCATGCGTTCCAAATAACGACGACATTCCAGGACGTGTTTTTAAGATCTGTGTTGATCAGCTTGCACCAGTGTCCATAGTAATATTTACTCTCTCCTTAACACAGTCTGCTATGCACTGAAAGATCCACCATTGTTAAAGCACCTAAGGAATCAAATCCAACCTGTCCTGTTACACCGACATCTACAGTAATGAAGTGTTTTGAGAGGTCAGTCAAGAATTACATTTGCACTTCACTGCCAAAGGACATGGATTCATTACCGTCCCCGTATCACTCCAGTAGGTCCATGGATGATGCCGTCACTGTGATCCTACACACAGTACTCACCAACCTGGATGACATGACAGAGAACAATGTGCGAATGCTATTTATAGACTTAATTTCAGCATTTAACACAATGTGGACCA
>NC_053156.1:94656224-94787571 GCF_016835505.1 Polypterus senegalus | reverse complement strand
TGCTGCATTTAAATTCTAGGAGTTTACCTGTCACTGCCACAGAAAAATGCATGTTGTGTGTTTGATGATTTAGGAAAAGAAAGACGTCCAGTAAATCAGACAAAGACAATCAGCACAACGTCAGACTGACAGAGAGCAACGGGGGGAATACTGTCTGGAATTTAATGAGAGGATCCGGAAAAGACAAAAACACACAGCTGTTACTGTACACTGTATGTGTGTGTGTGTGTGTGTGTGTGTGTGTGTGTGTGTGTGTGTGTGTGAGGGCCTCTCATGAGCACAGGGTGGTCCAGCACACTTCCTGCAGGGTCAGCTCACAGGTGTCAGAGGGGCTCTGAGCAGCACAGGATGGAGTGTCAGACCACCACTGGGCACAACCTCAGCTCATCTGAACCTGCTGATTTAATGTGCTGCTCGCTGTGATGAGGAAAGAAAGTCAAAGTGACTGAGAACAAAAAAACAAAAACAGCAGACAGAGGAGAAGAAGGAAACTGCAGAGAGCCAGCAGCTGACCACTGTGGAGCTGTGAGGAGAGACCACCGCAGCCCTGAGCGGCTCCTGACAAACAAATATAATGAAGACATCTGAGATTTGATGAACTCATTAGTGAGTAAGAACTGAAATGAACAAACAAACATCCTGAGAGAATTTGTGAAGCACACACAGCAGAGAGACGCCTCATGTGAATTACGTCAGCAGAGAGAATATGGCAGTCGCAGGGCCTCAGTGTATAAACATCTCAGTGTGCAGGCAGGACGGCTCAGAGACATCAGGAGACAGACATGGAGTGGAATGGACTGAAAGTTGGACTTTGTTATCCTCACAGTAATGCATCTTGTCGTAAACTGACTTATGAAACTGAAGTTAATGGAGTTTCTTATATTTTCTCGTGTCTTTTGCTTTTCTCGACAGTCTTTGGAAATCTTCTTGTCATCATTTCTATTTCTCATTTTGTTCAGCTGCACACGCCGACTAATCTTCTGATCCTTTCACTCGCAGCGGCCGATTTCTTAGTGGGTTTCTTTGTGATGCCAATCGGTTTGGTTCAGCTGATTGAAACTTGCTGGTACTTTGGAGTTCTTTATTGTTATTTGTATCAGGCACTTGCAGATATTCTTAGTATATCTGTGATCTATAATGTGGTTTTAATATCCATTGATCGCTACATTGCTGTCTGCCATCCTTTCTTTTACAGCTCAAAAATAAATGTAACTGTTGCAAAAATCAGCATTGCTGTAGTGTGGCTGTTTGCACTTTTCATTACAGTCACACTTTTATGTCTTAGTGAAATTGTAACAGAGCGTTGTGAAGGAGAGTGTATGGCATTCACTTCCTATGAAATGATTGTTTTTATTTTACTCATAACTTTTTATTCCTTATTCACTAATGATTGGTTTTTATATCAGAATATTTGTAGTTGCAAGAAGCCATTCAAGAGCCATCAACTGTATGATAGAAAAGAGACAAACTGAGGAGGTGAGTGACAGAAAAATATCAAAACCGTCTGAAAGAAAAGCCGCAAAAACATTAGGAGTAGTCGTGGGGGCTTTTATTATCTGCTGGCTGCCTATTAATATGTACAATTTTTCTTCTGATACTAGTAACCCAATCACACATCTCATCAGGAATGTCTTTGTGTTGCTAAGTGAAGTGAGCTTTGGAGTTAATCCAATTCTTTACGCTTTTCTTTATTCCTGGTTCCGAAAAGCATTGAAAATAATCCTGACGTGTAAAATATTTAGTCCAGCTTCTTCAGTGCTCAATTTACTGTAAATGTTAAGGAAAATAAAAAATACAAAAATAATTTTGTTGTACTTAGAAATTTTAAATTATTTGTACATTATGCCTTTGCTCATTTTTCACATTAGCAGTGCAATACCTGAACGTATTTCTTAACAATACAAAAATGTCATATTCCCTGTATTGTTTTGAAGGCTGTTTTTAAAATTGTACTCTATTAGTGTAGAGTGTACACTGTTTATGAATATTGCTTATTTCACCACAATTATTTTCATAAAATGTCTTCTTATTTGAATGTGTAATAAACAGAAATGAAAATGTAGGTGATTCCTGTCAATTCATACAAACACTTCAGGGATTCTTGATGACTTTGTTTATTTTAAATTTTTCCATAGTTTTGAGACAGAATTCTTTATTTGATCATAAATTATTAAGTAATGTGCAGAATTTTACCTAAAATCTGGGAATATAAATATCTGTTAACATCTAGAGTTACAATTTTTAGAGACTTTCAAATTTCACAATTACAACTAAAAACTGCAGAGCTCAGATGGCCGACATTCTGTTCAGCTTTGGTCAGGCCGGTGGGGATTTTCTGAAAAATTAAAACTTAAAAGATACTTCTTCATTTATTATTTAGTTTTGGCTCATGTTACACTTTTGATTCTAATCTTGAAGTTAATGTTTCCTATTCCTGCACTTTAATCTGCACTCCTCCTCAATAAGGCAGCAGATGACAGACGAGTGCAGACGGAGCAGTCGGCCTTCACTCCTCACACTGCTGGCTCACTAAATGACACTGAGGTGACTGTGAGGAACTGAAATGGACGACTGAGAAGGTCAAATGAGGTTTGATGTCCACAATTAAACGTAGGATTTGCTGCTTTAGACTGACATTTGTTAATATTTGTGAAGTCTCATTACCCGCAGCTGCTCACTTCATAGAGAACACAATTAATACTTCAGAGAAGAGCATTGTGCTCAATTCTATCAAAACAGAGAAACTTAAACGTTTAAGAAAGGAATTACAGTTGGATCAGAAGAACTTTCTGCCTGCCATCACAGTTTAATAATATTTTCAATAATTATTAAAACGTTCTTTCTTCTTTATAAAACCACCTTTGTAATCCTCACTGCTGTCCCATTTAGTAGGGTTGCTGCAGTAAAGTATTTTTGTTCAAATTTAGCACATAATATACAGGAGGACATTTTTTGGTGAATTTCTTTAATGCACTTCAAGTTGTCTCTTTAGCAGTTGTTGTTTTATTCCTCAGACAATCAGACTTTTTATGACTATACAACAGCTGCATGTAAGATTCACTGTTATTACATACTCATTATGTGCAAATCATGAAAATATTTGTGGAAAACTGAGTTTATTTCTTTATTTTTTCATTTGAGGTATTAATACACTAGAAAACGTGACCCATAAATTGTGTTTGAAGGTATTATGGTCTGCACTGTATAAGACGATTCCTGATGGACTCTCAGCTCCTTTATTTCTGATCTGCTCAGCTGATGCTTTACTTGTTCCACTTTAAGAGTTGCCCCCTCATTTCAGACCCCCTTGTGTGTTTATTCATTTACTCTCTGTCTGTCATCGATGTTTAATAATATTTTAAATAACTGTTAAAAAGTCTTTACTTCTTTTTAAAACCACCATTATAGACTTCATTGCTCTTCTGTCTTGTAGTGTTGCTGCAGTAAATTATTTGTGTACAAATGTAGCACAAATTATTCATGCATACATTTTTTTCTTTATTTCATTACCGTGGTTCGATTTGTCTCCGTAGCAGTTTTTAATGATTGTACAACGGTGGATGTGAGATGCTCTGTTATTAGTGAATAATAAAAACTATTGCAATTTATTGTTTAGCAAATTTACCAGCATCCCACTCAAAAACATAAG
This sequence comes from Polypterus senegalus, assembly GCF_016835505.1. Taxonomy (NCBI): domain Eukaryota; kingdom Metazoa; phylum Chordata; class Cladistia; order Polypteriformes; family Polypteridae; genus Polypterus; species Polypterus senegalus. The sequence goes on along the minus strand of NC_053156.1, from coordinate 94,783,922 downwards.
CAGGAGAAAAGCATCAGTCCGTCTTCTTTATTATCTCCGTCTCTCAGTAGGAGCACAAGCACCTTATTAGCGAGTGTTACAAAGATAGATAGATAGATAGATAGATAGATAGATAGATAGATAGATAGATAGATACTTTATTAATCCCAAGGGGAAATTCACATAATTCAGCAGCAGTATACTGATACAAAGAAACAATATTAAATTAAATAGTAATAAAAATGAAAAAAATAAAAATAAAAAAGCAGACAATAACTTTGAGTAATGTTATTATTTACTCCCCCGGGTGGAATTGAAGAGTCGCTTAGTGTGTGGGAGGAACGATCTCCTCAGTCTGTCAGTGGAGCAGGACGGTGACAAAAGTCTGTCACTGAAGCTACACCTCTGCCTGGAGATGACACTGTTCAGTGGATGCAGTGGATTCTTCATGATTGACAGGAGTTTGCTTAATGCCCGTCGCTCTGCCACAGATGTTAAACTGTCCAACTTTAATCCTACAATAGAGCCTGCCTTCTTAACAAGTTTGTCCAGGCGTGAGGCGTCTTTCATCTTTATGCTGCCACCCCAGCACACCACCGCGTAGAAGAGGGCACTCGCCACAACCGTCTGGTAGAACATCTGCAGCATCATACTGCAGATGTTGAAGGATGCCAACCTTCTCAGAAAGTATAGTCTGCTCTGACCTTTCTTACATAGAGCATCAGTATTGGCAGTATTGGCAAAGGAGAGACGCCTGTCTCACTCTATTTATACTCTTCATTGATTAGATCACAATGCCAAGGAGTTCATCACATAATCAGAAATCCTTTAACCTGATTGGTTTATCCAGTTGCTAACAGTACGTGACAAAACATCGAGACCTCAGATGGTCACGCGGCCCACTCAGCTGATTGACCGTCCTGTTAACTCAGGAGTCTGTGACTGTTTAGGTGTTTTTAAAAGTTCACTCCTCACATGACAAGCACGTCCATGCCATTCTCAGCCCTTTGGGTGACTTTATGTTTCCTTCTGTTCAGGCGGGTCTGTCAACAGGAAACTTAGCATCATGAATTTAATGTATTCTGTGTCCTGTCGCCGTAAGAGAGCCCGTTTAAGAAGCACGTAGTGATTCACACACACAGAACACCAAGAATATGAAGCATTTAACGTAATACTTTAGTTACGATGGGTTTTGGGAAGCAAGTAAATTAAACATTCATTTTTGGATGAAGTTTATGACATTCTACTTTAACGACAAAATAACTATGCGAAATATCAACTTTTATTCCACTGTGTCCCTTTTTTTCTTTTCTCTGTACCTTAAGCTTCCATATGACACTCAGATGATGGGCTACAACTCGCGTTTTCACTGCAACTTTGATATCTGACCACTTCTCCACTGTGCGACTTTCTGAACTTGAACTTTCGAGTTTTTCTGCCACTCTGTGTCAATCGATCAACTTCCTTTTGTTGTTTATGCCACTGCTTAAACCAACAAATAGTACTTTTTCCTCGTGTCTACTTGGTATTCACTGAAATTCTTCTATTTTCTTCATGATTTTGCTGTTGTTGTAAGAGCCATTTGCTAGTTATTTAAGTTATATAAATGTTTTCCTAAATATTAGCGCCTAGTCTATTGGGAGGTTCTTACAACCCTCATAAGTTGAATTGAATTGGTATTTTCTAACAATTTCTAGCCTCTTGGACTATACATTAAACACAGTGAGTGACCTGCCTTGCCAGGTGTAAGGCGTCGAGGGCACATGGTTTTAAATCGTGCCTAACATGGCTTTTGTGCTGCCTTGCGTGCATTAAGTGCCAAGTAAAATGAAAGCCAACGTACTTTATTGAATGTACAGCGGCCTACATTTAAAGCATACAGAAGAAGAAGTAAAGCATCTTTACGTATAGAAACAACTAAAGTTTGACAAGAAAAGCTAAGTTTAGAGAAGATGCTTTTTTTTCTAATTTTTTTGCCTTTTATTCTACTTGTGTAACAAACTTTTTTCTTTATTCTTGTGTGGATTATTAACTTTGAATTTTCATTAAATATTTTAAAATGAACTTTTGGACTGAAAGATTTCTTTCGGCACGCATTTTACCCCTGCTTGAACCTGACTTATACCCCTGCAGCTACAGTTGTCTTTTCACAAAACAATGAACTTAAGAGGCTATTTATATTGATTTGCATGTTCAAAGAGGCGTTATTCTTCTGGGAGGAGTCAGGATGGGGCAGCAGGCGCGTGCACGTGCGTTACATTTCACGCTGACCTGGATTTATATGGCAGAAAAATGTGGAAATAGGCCTACGCACAGATTTATGCATATGAATTTTTTTGTGCGTATGCACATTTGTTTTTGTCCATATGCTATTTTTTAGTGTGAATTTTACGCATGGCGTTATGCATTAGGCCCCTGGAGAGGATCTCTGTTTTTAAGTGATCATAGTCAGCAGCTGCCTGTTGGTTGAGATTTTAGAAAGCCACCAAAATCTCCTCTGTCAGGAATGGGTTGATTATGCGTGTCCAGTCAATCCTCTCCAAGTGCAGCTCAGGGGGTCTAACTTGGGTTAAATCGCCAGGACAGGGGAGAAATGAGTGGCTTAACACTTTTTCTTCCCCCTTTTTTCAGATCCTCTAAAGAGACTAACCAGACATAATTTTCCTCTTCCTGATCCTCACCACATCCATGATGACCTCATTTTCCCCCCTCTTCCTTTTTGTGGCTATTTAACTGCCTGCATAACCTTTGTTTTCAGTCTTTCATTTGTTGGAGACTCAGTCCATAGTGATTACTCTGTGGAATTGCAGTTGATTTTTGTTGTTTGCTGTTCAGTATGTGGGGTGGATCCCCCCAAAACGTTTTCTGCCTTTGTCTCTCTTTTACACTGTAAAACAGCATAGAGACAGTGACAAATACATTGAAATGCATCGCTAGATCTTTCTGTTGTTACATTTATTTATTTTGCCTCAATTTTTGGAGGTACATAAACAATTTAAAGATAAACCCTTTTGTGTTTTTTGCAAGTAAAAAAGTTACTGTGAATGAGCCATTATTATTAGTATTAATAATAATAATATTTTTGGAAACATTTTTACAAATATCATTGAGAAGAACTTTGTTTTGTGGTGGAAACCATATCTAGCTTCGTTTGACCAAGGTTTCCAAACCTTTGCAGCTTCAGCTCACTCCACAGAACAAATCAGGCAATAAGTGAGATGCGTACAGAAATAATTTCACAGAACAAGTAATAAAAGTTTTAGTGCAATTCAAAGCAAATACAGATCACTCAAAAATAAATAGAAAAACTAATATTACAGGAACAGGAAAGTTCTTGCATGTTTGAGCTTAATGCTTAGACATCTTGTCACATTTCTTTAAGTTCCAATCCTACACTAGCAGGACTTACAGTAGGGGGCGACATACTTTCATGTGATCAGAAAACTGTCCGCCATTGTTCTCTTGGTAAGCTGATCTAACAGTCAGTGCTTCTCACAGAGAGACTCTGCGCCTACCTGACTAACTGACTTCTGTTATTACAGAAATAGCTGAGAAAGCTTCTTAGATGTCACCTTAAGGGGGTAAAACATTATACCATTAACTACGAAGCAATGTGACACTAATACTCTATTTAAATTAAGCCAGCACTTAGGTGAATGTTAACATTAACTTTCTAAGGTCGGCTCTTACCCCGTAATTTGGGAGAAGACCCGGGTGACCCTTGGACATCATATCGTCACAGACGTATTTCAGATTTATATTTTAATTTGAAAGTATTAGAAAAAGCATTTGCCGTGGAGCATTAGTCTGACTTTATGCATTTTTATATATTTCACTTTAATTTTACTCTAATGTAACTTTATATGATGACATCTTGTTTGTTGAGAGCACATCACTGTAGCTCATCAGCATACTGTGGTGTATTAAAACTGGGTGTGTAAACCCAGCTGCGTCAAGTTCACGTTAAAGACTTTGTGAAAACACCACAGGCCTTTCACCGTATCCTTGAGGAGACACAGTCCAGTGTGTGGGGTTCGAATAAGTCACAGCTGTCATGGTGGGCTAAACCTAAAAAGAATGAACTGCAGGCATTCACAGCTGTATAAATGACTGCGCCCGCTGGCAGAGATGCTATCCTGAGTGGTGGGCTTCTCGTTACATTGGCCATGTTGTTGCTCATCTGACTGTCCATTGGACCACCCCAATGACCTTGGTTCTCCAAAATTGCATGACATGTTGTTACTCCATCAAGGGGTTTGTTCTCAGTGTTGTACCTGATATCCCCTCACAATATTTACAGACATGGCCCCCTGTACACCAAATGTAGTACAAGGGGCTGCAGGCTCACATGATGTGGCTTACTTTCAAAAAGAACGAGCAGAATGGCTGATATCATCATTTAGGACACGCTGTAAAGTATTTTTAAGGGCATTCTTGTCTGTCTTAGTAATTATTGTGTTGATTGGACCCTTTATACATTTTATATTCGTATTTCAAAGCCACTGGAAGAACAGCACTTGTGCCTCAGGCTTCATCAGAGACAGAAGTTCTACAACTACATCATCGACTTCAATGAACCTCATTACTTAAACTGTGCATTTTTAATGTCATTCTTACAAAGGGAGACATTGTGGAAGGTGATACTAATTCCTTACAATAATGTAATTCTAGTTCTGTACTAGTTGTTACAACAAGTAACTGCACTACTTAATGCACATTATTTTTAACGTGTTACCCCACTGTTCTTGAGATTGTCTTGCAGACTTTATTACTGTATGTTCAGCTCATTAACATAAATTTAGTGATTTCTAAAATACAGAAACAGATTTCTGCCAGGAGAAGGACTAATGCGATTGCCTGAGCATTTGTCTCTGGAAATTGATCTTGTGGACACTTCCACCTGTGCCTGCTGGGAGGGATACGTGTGTGTGAAGTAAAGACACTCACAGGCTGGCAGAGTGCAGTGCACTTGTGCAGACTAGAAAATCTTTAAGTGTTACCCATTTAACGGCTTATAGGGTTACTTAACCAGGTTATTCACAGGGAAATCTACCTCTGATAACCCAGCATTTACATGGCATTTCAGAAACCAGGGATCTGTGAATAACGGCATTACTGAGGTGCATGGCAACACACTCACGGGCTGTAGAAGAAACTTGTATACTGAACATGTGTGAACAGTTTGATAAAGGCCTCAATTTGTTAATTAATATCGTGGCCTGTGGTTCTTCCAGAATTAGAAAGGGTAACACTTGAGTTTAGGTGAAATATTTACTTAAAAATGAATTTATTGCTCATACTAGCTGTGTGTGGTCTTCAGGACAAAAAGCAACCCAATGACTCCCCAGCAGTTTTATTATATTAGTGAAGTTACAGGGACTTCAGCTAACTGGGCCGGGCAGGTCGTGTCTTACCTGAGATGAACGTGTTTTTGAGTGCAGCTGTGGCACAAATTGAGCGGGACAGGCTGGAACCGATCTCAGGTAAATGTATGGTAGCTCGTTGTGTGAATGTACAACATGCATGTAGCACAAAGCTGAGTTTGTCTGCTTGGGTTGAGTGAGAAGTGAGGGGCATGCAAGTGCTGAAAAACATTAAAAGTGCAGGCATGTGCCATCTTACCAAGGGAAATTCACACTTGTATAAGCTTCTATATCCGAACACCAACTCCCATGGCTGTGGTTGATGTGAGCGGAGCGGACTACTCCATCTGACACACGCACACACACACACACACACAGGTCCTTAGCTTTTATATGTCTAATACTGTTATGTACTTCATGATGTCTTCTTTTGGTCTAAATAACACTTGCAAAGTGCCAGTAAAATGGCTATTCACCTGTGCAATGTGGCAGATTTGGAGCCTCTGAGACCCTCGTAAGATGACTTGTGAATATGAAGAAGTGATCAAGAATTTCAAGATCTTGCCCTGAAGTAAACAACATCCAGAGCCATCCGTGTCACTTAAGCTACCTCTGACCCTTCTAAAGTGAAGTTATTTGAGAAGGCCACATTGCAGAGGTGCTCTTTAAGTGTCTTTAGGACCACTAGAAGCCTTTGTCACATAACAACAGATGCATTTTTGCAGGACTAAAACTGGTGTAACCTTATAAATCTTTTATTAATTGTTAAATTTCAGTATTTTTTCTAAAATATGCATTTATAAATCAAGATCACTGTTTACAGTGACATATTGATTACTAGTATTATCGTTTTATTATCCCTGACCACACCAGGTACTCCTGCACTGGGCCCACAGCCCAAACTCAGACCTATGAGGTGTCCAAATCAGACTCACACGTTGATCCTGCTCAGTCTTAGCAGCGCACTACTGTACTGTATGTCATTTCTGTTAGGCTATGTGGTCCAGTAAGCAACCATGAAAATACCAAAGAGGAGACAGAGCAGCCATAAAAACATGAGTTGAAGTTACATTTCCCTTGAACTGCATACTCTTATACAATCGAATGACACAAGATGACATCTAAAGTAGACAAGTGTACACCTTGACAGTGTGACTTTAGCTGAAAGTGTGGAATGTGTGGCCTTTGTAAACCTGCTGTCAACACTTGATGCAGGTTGTGCTGGCAGTAAAAGCCCAACTTGATGTTGGTATACATGTGTCTACTCCAAGTGTAGTCGGCACATCACAGATCATCCAGGTCTCGATTCCACATTTGCCTGCTTTGCTGGATTGTGTGTCGACAGCTGATTGGTTCTTATTGTCGTGTTGTGTGGCTTCAGGTGTGAAATGTTTGTGTGTCTGACCAATCAGGGGCACCACTTATCAGGATGGACGTTGGCCACTATGAGACCAAGGCCAATTTATGTAACAGTTTGGAAGCGCCAATTCAAACTTCCCATCCAGTTCTCCTGTGAGTTTCGAGGTATTCCGGACTCTTCCACATTCAGATACTAAATGGGACACTTTACTGTCATAATGTTTCCCATGACTTGATATTTTTCTTTAAAAGAGAAAATAAAAAGAATGAAACTGGAAAGGCTGCACAGCAGCAGATGCTCAAAGTCCAAAGGAAGAATACAGCAGGACTCACGCACAGGTGCTGTTAGGAAGAACTTCCTCTCACCTCTTCAAATCACTTCCTGTTCAGCCTTATAAACGTCTTTATGTGGATCTTCAACAGAATCCTTTAGTTTGCTCCACAATCAACATCCACACTGCAGCACTTCTGGAGCTTGGACTCATGATGGTTCTTTTACATATGGAATATTTCAAAATAACAAGAAATATGGTAGGCTGGGTGATTTATTTGGTGTTCAGTGAGCAGCGTGAGCCATTTATAGGGAGAGAATTTTGTTTCTTGCTTGTATAGTAATTTTATTTTGTTTCCGTTTATTCTGACAGCACTGTCATCATTTACTGCCAAGCAGCTGAATTTACACTAAGAACTGCTGCGTAGTACAAGAAGACATCACCTGAAAAAAAATGTAAAGAGCACAACATGATAAACACACATTGCATGAAAACAAAATGACAAAGAAGCAGTTACAAGTCAAGTAATGGATCAGGAACCACCACATTGTGCAAGAACCACCCAAACGAAAGAGCATGAAAAAATGAGGATATCAGTTGTTTGACCCCTTTTATGTGACCAAAGTCAATTAAACTCTTAAGCATTTGGAAAGAGTGAACAGCAATCACAACAATGAACTCTGACATGCTGACCATGCTTTTTAAAATTGGTGTGTTGCTGATCCAGCCCTCTCCAGACATCTTGACAGAAAGAGCTGGCAACTTGTGCTTGTGCTAGGTCTTGCAAGCTGCCGGGCAAAGGTAGTGTCATTCTCTTTGCCTCCGCCAAGCACACCATCCAACGGTGGCTCAGATACCCTGGAGAGAGCATTCGGCAAATTCTGGTCGCGGAGCACACACCTATTTGTCGGGAGGAGGTCTTCAGGTGGTCAAATACCCAGGTCAGAGCATGGTGATCAGTGTACACTTCAAACTCAGTCCCTTCCAGAAAGTGCTTCCACTTCTCCACAGTCCACACAACAGCCAAGCACTCCTTCTCTGCTGTAGAATAATTGAGCTTGAGATTTGGTCTCGTTCGTTGCGAGAGATGGACGTCTGAAGCGGAGCTCCACTAGCAGCGGTGTTATTTTTCATATTACCTGCTTATTATCCTGAGATAGCCTGTATTTATCCAACCTGAGGGGCACTACTACAGCATATGCAAGCATATATAAACATGGCCAACAAGAAAGGGGTTCAGAAAGAAACGAAAACTAAAGCTACATCCAAGCTTAGATTGGCACGCCCAAGTTCAAGCTCAAGATATGGCCTTTCAGAGACTGACCTGGATCAGATGGGCGAAAGCACAGACTCCTCGGGACCACGGTCCGCTGCACTGTCTCCAGTTGAGAGTGAAATGGGGAGCGAATGTACGAGTGAGAGTGACACAGGTCACGATAGCTCGACGATTGGAGAAGATCACCTGAACCTGGAAAAGGCCTTGCAGTCCGCGCTCTCAAGTACTTCACGCGAGCCGGGCAATAGAGCCCACAGTCTTACCTATGGTGCACGAAAGCAGAAATGATCTGTCTGAACTGAAGGTGATGATCACTGAGAAGAAGATAGAAGAAGAAAGATATAAAGAAAAGTGAGAAGGCAAGGGAAAAAGCAAATGAGAAGCTGCAACAGGAGTGGCGACAGATGCGGCAACAGGATAATAAAGACTTGGAGGAACGCATATGTACTCACTTTGAGGCCATCTTTAAAGATATGGTGGGTAAAATTGAAGAGCATATTCAGGAAACCTCGTCTAAACTGAGCACACTTGCTGATCAACTGGAGGATGTCAAGGAGACATTCACGACTCGGATTGAATCGGCCGAAAATCTAGCTGCCAGTGCTGAAGAAAAAGCAACAACTGCCAGCTCCGAATGCAAAAAATTCGGAGACAGACTTGCAGCTTTGGAAGATGGAAGCAGAAGGAATAATATTAGAATTGAAGGTCTACCTTGGAATTGAGAAAGTCCAAACCCAGTGAAATTCGCAGCATGAACTATTTTCTAAAATAATTGGAGAGGACTTTAACACAGATACTGAGATAGCAGCGGCTTATCGCGTACACGGATCAAATACTGTTAGACCTAGATCTTTTATTATTCACTTCAAGAGATTATTATTTAAGCTAGAGGTGATGGCACTCCTCAGACACAAGCAAGAGATTATGTATTAAAAAAAACACATTCGTATCTTCCCTGATTTCTCTCCAGCAACAGCTACTAAATGCGCAGCCTTCTACAACATTAAACAGCGGATACGGAAAGCGAATATCAAATACAGCCTCTTGTATCCTGCCAAACTGAAATGGAATTGCACGGTCAATTCTATGTCTTCACCAGCAATGAAGAAGCAGAAAAGGAATTAAGAAAGCTGATCCTGACGCTATTCTGAAACACAATAGTGAGTCATAGCCTGTGGCAAGGATAAATAACACTGTCTGATATATTTGTTAAGATACAGGTTTTTGTCATTATATATCCTCATTATTACTTGGACGCTGTCTGTTTATGTTTTAATTCAGTTATAGACGTTTGTGCTTAATTCTTTTTTTTTATATCTTATTTATTTATTTTTTCTCTACCTTAATTGAGACTGTTCAACATCATACCCTCGGTTTATTGTTATTGCTATTATTGCATTAAGACTTACTATGCTTATTCTGGACAACTTTCTAACACCATTCCCCAGGTTTATTATCTTATACATTAAGATTGCTGAAGATTATATATATTTTAAGTTCATAGTTTGTTAATGATTATATTTTAGGCATACAGTATTTAGACTACAAACCGGATTCCAAAAAAGTTGGGACACTATGCAATGCAATGATGTGAAGATGTGAAGATGGCAAATGTCAATATTTTATTTGTAATAGAACGTAGATGACAGATCAAACGTTTAATCCGAGTAAATATATCATTTCAAAGCAAAAATATGTTGATTCAACAAATCCCAAAAAAGTTGGGACAAGTAGCAATAAGAGGCTGGAAAAAGTAAATTTGAGCATAACGAAGAGCTGGAAGACCAATAAACACTAATTAGGTCAATTGGCAACATGATTGGGTATAAAAAGAGCTTCTCAGAGTGGCAGTGTCTCTCAGAAGCCAAGATGGGTAGAGGATCACCAATTCCCACAATGTTGTGCAGAATGATAGTGGAGCAATATTAGAAAGGTGTTACCCAGCGAAAAATTGCAAAGACTTTGCATCTATCATCATCAACTGTGCATAACATCATCCGAAGATTCAGAGAATCTGGAACAATCTCTGTGCGTAAGGGTCAAGGCCGTAAAACCATACTGGATGCCTGTGATCTCCGGGCCCTTAAACAACACTGCACCACAAACAGGAATGCTACTGTAAAGGAAATCACAGAATGGGCTCAGAAATACTTCCAGAAACCATTGTCAGTGAACACAATCCACCGTGCCATCCGCCGTTGCCAGCTGAAACTCTACAGTGCAAAGAAGAAGCCATTTCTAAGCAAGATCCACAAGCTCAGGCGTTGTCACTGGGCCAGGGATCATTTAAAATGGAGTGTGGCAAAATGGAAGACTGTTCTGTGGTCAGACGAGTCACAATTCGAAGTTCTTTTTGGAAATCTGGAACGCCATGTCATCCGGACCAAAGAGGACAAGGACAACCCAAGTTGTTATCAACGCTCAGTTCAGAAGCCTGCATCTCTGATGGTATGGGGTTGCATGAGTGCGTGTGGCATGGGCAGCTTGCATGTCTGGAAAGGCACCATCAATGCAGAAAAATATATTCAGGTTCTAGAACAACATATGCTCCCATCCAGACGTCATCTCTTTCAGGGAAGACCCTGCATTTTCAATAAGATAATGCCAGACCACATTCTGCATCAATCACAACATCATGGCTGCGTAGGAGAAGGATCCGGGTACTGAAATGGCCAGTCTGCAGTCCAGATCTTTCACCTATAGAGAACATTTGGCTCATCATAAAGCGGAAGGTGCGACAAAGAAGGCCCAAGACGATTGAACAGTTAGAGGCCTGTATTAGACAAGAATGGGAGAGCATTCCTATTTCTAAACTTGAGAAACTGGTCTCCTCGGTCCCCAGACGTCTGTTGAGTGTTGTAAGAAGAAGGGGAGATGCCACACAGTGGTGAAAATGGCCTTGTCCCAGCTTTTTTGGGATTTGTTGACACCATGAAATTCTGAATCAACATATTTTTCCCTTAAAATGATACATTTTCTCAGTTTAAACTTTTGTTCCGTGATTTATGTTCTATTCTGAATAAAATATTAAAAGTTGGCAAATCCACATCATTGCATTCAGTTTTTATTCACAATTTGTATAGTGTCCCAACTTTTTTGGAATCCGGTTTGTATATTGGTAATAGATATTTCTATTTTTTTTAATCCTAAAATGCCGCTGCGTGGGGGCTTGTTTTGCTTTGGACGTGCTCTGTCTCTGGATATGTCAGAGGACTGGGACTTTGTGAAGTGGGGTCAAGCCACACGTGGAGAGGCAAAATGGGAGGGTGGGGGGTTAAGGGGGGGAAAGAAAGAGAGCAGGCTTGATCTATACCTAATTTATCCTTTTAATCTTTATAATTATAACTACCAATGTAACAATAGGCTGCATGGCAATAACTCATGGGGAAATAGGAAACTAAGGTTAATGCTGTCTCACTTCCAGTTAAGACTATAAAATGACATCAAAAATTCAGAATCAATGTCTCCATGATGGGACAGTTAACATTGCGAGCTGGAATGTTAAAGGCCTGAATCACGAATTAAAGAGAAAGAAAGTAGTCTCTCACCTAACAGGTTTAAACGCTAAAATAGTATTGTTAAAGGAGACCCACTTAATAAGCAAGGATCAGTTCTGGCTGCAAAAGGAATGGACTGGCCAAATGTTCATAAAATTACAATTGCTAGGGACTTTGATTGTGTTTTAAATCCACTCTTAGATAGGACTTCTATCACGGGGGGATGACATCTAACACTGCAAAGATAATTACAAAGTTTATAACTGAACACAACTTATCAGACCCCTGGAGGTTTTTAAACCCAAACTCAAGAACATATTCTTTCTACTCACCAGTACATCATTGCTACTCCAGAATTGATTATTTCTTTATAGATAATAATTTCTTGCCTACGATTAAATCTTGCAAATATGATGCTATTGCTATTTCTGACCATGCACCTCTGATCTTGGAGCTAAAGTCACAATGCCCCACACGCTCACCTTGCAGATGGTGTCTCAACCCACTTCTATTAGCAGATGAGAATTGTACAGAATTTATATCCAAACAAATCAAATTCTTTTTAGAGACAAATACATCCTCAGAGATTTCTGCAGGAATACTCTGGGAAACTCTTAAGGCCTTCTTAAGAGGACAGATTATCTCATATCTTTCCCACAGAAATAAATTAGAAACCAAGAAAGTAGCAGAGCTAAAAAGCTAAATTACTTGAATAGATGAAGAACACGCCAGACTACCAATCGAGGCTCTACATAGGAAAAGGCAGGCTCTGCATTCAGAACTAAACCTCTTGACAACTAAAGAAACTGAAGAATTAATTTATAAATCCAGACATCATTACTATGAACACAGAGAGAAAGTTAATAAGCTTTTAGCTCAACAAATTCACAAGCAAGAAGTCCGCAACGCAATCCCAGTAATCACCAACACGAACGGATACAAAATCATCGACCACAAAAATATACTGCACACATTTAGAGACTACTATAAATCCTTATATTCTACTGAGTTTAAATAAGACAATACACAATCTAATACATTTCTGGATACATTACAGATACCACAAATAGAGGAACTCGATAAACCTCTGGCGTTATCAGAATTACTAGATGCTATAAAGTCACTTTAAGGCGGGAAAGCAGCAGGCCCTGATGAGTACCCTGCAGAATTGAATAAGAAATTCTCGCTCAGCTAGCTCCCCTCCTATTAGAAACATTTATAGAAGCCAGAGACAATCAAACTCTTCCTCAAACCTTTCGCCAAGCATTAATCACCTTTTCCAAAACAAAATAAGGACTTATTACAATGTGCATCATACAGACCAATTTCACTTTGAATAATGACGTTAAAATACTCTCAAAATCATAGCTAGAAGGATGGAGAAAGTGCTCCCTCGGTAATATCACAAGATCAAACTGGATTTATCAAGGGTTGACACTTATCTTCAAATCTTCCACGCCTGTTTAATGTAATATACTCACCAACTAAATCAAACACCCCAGAAATATTATTATCATTGGATGCAGAAAAAGCATTTGACATGATTGAATGGAAATACCTTTTTACTACATTGGAGAAATTTGGGTTTGGCCCGAACATTTGTGCATGGATCAAATTACTGTATACCAATCCAGAAGCTTCAGTTTGTATCAACAACATTTGTTCAGACTACTTTAAACTAGAACGTGGTACCAGACAAGGATGCCCTTGTCACGCTACTGTTTGCAATCGCCATTGAACCACTGGCAATACACTGTCAAATACTGATCAGATAAAGGGGATTATCAGAGAAGGACTGGAACAGAAAATTCTCTATATGCAGATGATATGGTACTGTATATATCAGACCCACAAAATTCTGTGCCTGCAGTCTTAACAGCACTCACAGAATTTCAAAAGATCTCTGGTCTCAGAATTAATCTGAATAAAAGTGTACTCTTTCCAGTGAATTCTCAAGCATATAATATTAGATTAGACACCCTACCTTTTATCATTGCAGAACAGTTTAAATACCTAGGGTAAACATCACAAGTAAACATAAAGCTCTTTATCAACAAAATTTGCTATCTGCATGGAAAAAATTAAGCAAGACTTTTATCATCTCTAGCTGGAAGAATTAACACTGTTAAGATGAATATTCTTCCTAAGCTCCTTTTTTATTTCAAAACATTCCAATATACATTAATAAATCATTTTTAAGCAATTAGATTCAACAATAACCTCATTTATTTGGAACTCAAAACATCCACGTATCCAAAGAGCGACCCTACAAAGACAAAAGGCAGAAGGTGGCATGGCTCTACCTAACTTCCAGTTTTATTACTGGGCAGCAAACATACAAGTATAAAACCTGGACACAAATAGAAGAACATACACAGGCTTGGTCGCAATAGAAGTAAAATCCTGCAGTACTTCTTTATATTCCTGCTCTGTGCCCCAATAAATGCAAGTTATCGCAATATACTAATAACCCAATTGTGCTTCACTCACTAGAATATGGAACCAATGTAGAAAGCATTTTAAGACGGAGAAGCCTTTATCTGTGGCACCTCTGCAAGAGAACCACCTCTTTCAACCTTCCGAAACATATGCAGTTTTTAATATGTGGAAAAATTTGGGATTAACTTGCTTAGAGATCTTTATATAGACAACGTCTTTGCATCCTATGAACAATTACATTCCAAATTTAACATTCCAGCTACACATTTCTTTCACTATCTTCAAATCAGGAACTTTGTTAAACAGAAACCTTCCAATTTTCCTCATCTTGCACCCTCATCCATGCTGGAAAAATATTGCTCAACTTCAAGGACTCAGACACCATCTCTGCAATATATAAAATATTTTACAGTCCCTCCCTTTCAAAGATCCAAGAGGACACTGGGAAAAAGATCTCTCAATTAATATATCAGAAAAGGAGTGGAAAGTAGCAATGCAGAGAATTCACTCGAGCTCCATATGCAAAGCATACAATTATACAACTCAAAATTATATATCGAGCACATCTGTCTCGACTAAAACTCTCCAAAATGTTTCCAGGGCATGATCCAACCTGTGAACGCTGCAATCAAGTCCCAGCCTCACTGGGTCACATGTTCTGGGCCTGCACCAAATTAACATCATTCTGGACCAAAAATTTTAATTACCTTTCAGACAGCCTTGGTGTCACAGTCCCTCCTAACCCATTAACAGCTGTGTTTGGTGTTCTTCCAGATGGGTTTAAAGTGGAGGAGGACAAACAAACTTCGATTGCATTCACTACACTTTTGGCACACAGACTTATTTTGCTAAACTGGGAGAATCCTAACTCTCCACTTTTAAGTCAGTGGGAAACCGATGCTTTATACTATTTGAAATTGGAAAAAATCAAATACTCAGTTAGAGGATCTGTACAGATTTTTTTCAAAACATGGCAGGATCTAATCAGTAATATTTTAGAATAAGCTCTTAAAGCACCAAGAAAGCAATTATTTCCGCATTTCTTTTTCTTCTCCATTCATCTCTATTGGCTTATCAAACTTATCAATTTAGGTTTGTTTACAAGCCTTAAGTTTTACTATGTTGGCCTTGCTCTCTCTCTCTCAGGGGTGGGGGTCGACTTGTTCTCTATCCTAGTGTTTGCAAAAATTGATTGATTTGTATGGAATGATTGCAATAAAATAAAAAAAAAGAAGAATAATTGAGCTTGGCACCGTGCAAAGCCCACAAGTCATAAGCAATCACTTGCTCCTCATTGATATTACATTGGTGCCATGCCTGATGTTACTGCCGTCTCTCTGAACCTGTAAGGTGAGCTTTGGGCCTGGCTGTGCTAGGACAGGTGGCATCTGCAGTAGGGCCTTGAGATGGGTTAACGTCTATTACAGAGCTGATTGTGTGGCAATTGGTTACTTGGACAAAGAAATGGAAGGACAGGAATTGGGGGTTAGTATGTTTGAAAGAGAAAGTACTACTGCAATAAATTATTTCATCGAAGGTCGCCCATGGCGCAGCAAGCATTTTGCAGGAGGCAGGAACAATTTCTGGACTAGGCGCCAGCTTGTCACTATCGCTGCGCCACCATATCCCCATGTTTAATAACATGCTTTAATTCTTATTATCATGAAAATTATATCAAGTATACATCTCAGTATTTAAATTATTCAGAGAGCTGTAATATCACAACTGTAATGGATTCTGTGCCCTGTTGCAGGAAGTGAAAGCCTGTTTAAGAAGCACATAGTGATTCACACACAAAGCACATAGAAGAACGCATACAATACAAAGCATTTAAAACTATAATTACCAAAGCTTAATGTTCTAAAAAACTCGCAAATAAGGCCCACCTTAAATCTGCTCGCACCTCTCCATTCAGCGTCTTTTGTCTTGTAAATGTGTCGATAATCCCAAGCAGCAAGCAGCCTGCTATACCATCCCCCACTGCAAAAACATCCCCCAACTGAAGCCTTGTTTATCAGGGAGTCAGGTAGAGCAGTATGGACAAAAAATATATCGTTACTTGGAACACATGCATTTCATGTGTGTTCCGTGTCTACAAAGACCTACTGCTTATGTAAGTGTAGGATGACAGAAATGTTGAACACATACCTAAAAGACAAACTTTTCCATGTTTTAGCACTAATGACAAAATGTAGACATGAAGTGTATAATGTGTGAAGACTGAAGTCCAAATATCAAATAAGCACTTTCACAAAAGGTACAAATATAACATAACAAATGCGCTTTTATTCAAGACTATAAGCAAAGAAAAAGAAATCGGGCTAGTGTAGCTTATTGTAATTTCTTTGGTGGTATAGCGGTATAGTTGACTCTTATTCAGAAGATCCCAGGTCTGCCTCCACTCCGCTCCTCCGAGCTCTGTCCTCTTCCACCCAACTCCAGCCAGCGAATGAAGAGAGGCAGCCCCTTTTTTGCTCCAGGTGCCTCCTGGCAATCTGCCACCGGCACTCCCCAGTGTGGCGGAAGTACCGGCTCTGCATTCGGAAGCACTCTGGGTGTCCCTGATCCTCTTCCCCCCAAGCACTTCCGGATGTGGTAGAAGTGCTGAGGTCCAGGGCTCCGTAGGCATCGGGGTGCCCCCTGGAGATGACCACGCGCCCCTACTCCGGTCCTCCCAAGGCCCCGACTGGGTACCTTTCCCAGCTGCGTGCCACAGGGTGTAATCAGTACACAAATGCTGGTGAATCATGGCTTCTTTGTATCTTGTTGTTGCTTGAATTTTTTGTTATTCAGTTTTATTCCTGAATAA
The DNA here is from genome assembly GCF_016835505.1 of Polypterus senegalus. Lineage (NCBI taxonomy): Eukaryota > Metazoa > Chordata > Cladistia > Polypteriformes > Polypteridae > Polypterus > Polypterus senegalus. The sequence goes on along the minus strand of NC_053156.1, from coordinate 94,766,928 downwards.
AAGAACACTTGTTTCATTATACCTTTGCGAAAGTGTTTATTTTATATTCCATCAACTACCTGAATGAGATCAAGTCTGTCACTGCCTCTCTTGCGCGCACACACACATTCATACATTAAAACATAGTTATTTGAAAAAGAAGCTATGCCATTTGAAATGGAGTTGTCATTTGAACATGTTTTTTTTTTTCAATCTTGCCCAATCTCCACGTTATGGTGCATGGTAATCAGAATGCAGACAGACTTCATCTTTATAACAAATAGTTCTAAGTAGGCATCAAGCACAGCACCAACTGCGGTCAATCCTGCTCTTGTGAAAAGAATGCAGATAAATGCCATCAACTCAGAGTGGTCACATCACATCACTGACAGAATAAAACAGAATAATTAAAAAACAAGTGCTAACTTTTACAAGTAGCCAAAATTTACACCAGTTGTTACAGACTCAAATCAAATGTATGTTTTTATTATATTATAGTAATAATAATAGCAGCTCACCACTCAAAATGAGGATCAGCTGGACTCGAACCTGCAACCTTTTATTTATAAGGCAGCAGTTCTTACCTCTGAACCATCCAAGAAGACATCAACATTCTGTCGATTGACATTTGAGCTTATTGATGGCAACATGTAAATGGAATTTTTTTTTTTTCTCCGTTATATTCTTGAATAAAAGCGCACGTGTTTATTTGATATTTGGACCAAAGTCTTTACACATTATACACTTCACATCGTTAGTACTATAACATGAAAAAGTTTCTGTTTTAGGTCTGTGTTCAGCATTTCTTGCATTTCCTGTCATGTAATGCATGCGTTCCAAATAACGACGACATTCCAGGACGTGTTTTTAAAATCTGTGTTGATCAGCTTGCACCAGTGTCCATAGTAATATTTACTCTCTCCTTAACACAGTCTGCTATGCACTGAAAGATCCACCATTGTTAAAGCACCTAAGGAATCAAATCCAACCTGTCCTGTTACGCCAACATCTACAGCAATGAAGTGTTTTGAGAGGTCAGTCAAGAATTACATTTGCACTTCACTGCCAAAGGACATGGATTCATTACCGTCCCCATATCACTCCAGGAGGTCCATGGATGATGCCATCATTGTGATCCTACATACAGTACTCACCAACCTGGATGACATGACAGGGAACAATGTGTGAATGCTATTTATAGACTTAATTTCAGCATTTAACACAATGTGGACCACCAGGGAGCATATGGCTCCCTTAACCCCGACACAGACAAGCAGAGATACAAGGCTTGCCAGACAACACATCTTTATTCAAGTGGGGATGTACTTTTCTATTGCTCTGCACTACACAGTACAGTACAATGCACCAAATATACAAATAAACACAGTCCTTTCTTCTTCTTCTCTCTTTCGCTGTCTCCACTCCTCCTCCTGTAAGCTTTGTCCACCTCCTCCCAACTCTGGCTTCTTGACCGGGGCTGAGGCAGCTCCTTTTATACTGCAACAGGAAGTGCTCCAGGTGTTTCTTGACATTCTTCTGGCAGCACTTCCAGGTTTAGCAGGAGAGGTGCCACAAAGAACTCAGCTGTCCCTGCGGCATCCCCTGGAGTCACCCTTGCTCTGAACTACAACTGCCGGCATGCCCTGCAAGGATCCGTAATGCTATAGCAACCCAGGTTGGCTGCCCTCTTACATCTCGGGGGAGATAATGTCCCCAAACATATTCTCTCCATCAGTCCTTCCACCAACCCTAATCAACCCCTGTCACAAGAATGAACAAGAGACATAAAAAGGTTTGGAGCAACCACCCGTATATTTTGCCCTGGCTGCAAACAGTTTGGAATGTGAATCTGAACCCTTCACTGTGCAGCTACAATTTTAACATCTTGATAGACAGACCCGAGTTTCTTCAAGTGGGTGGATCTATTTCTCTCAATACATGTGCTCCACAGGGCTGTGTTCTGAGTCCTCTGCTGTGCTCCTTCTAGACATAAGACTGCATGGCAGCACAGGACTCTAACATCACTATGAAGTTTGCTGATGACACAGCTGTGGTGGGCCTGATTTCTAAAAACAACAATCAGGCTTATCCGGATGAAGTGGACAGTCTGTCACTTTGGTGTTGGGACAGTAGTCTACTCCTGAATGTCAGCAAGACAAAGGAGCTGCTTGCGTACTTTGACAGAAAACAGCTGAGGCATGACCACCCCTTCAGAATTAACAGCACTCAAATGGAGAGGGTAGACAGTTTCAGATAACTCAATGTCCACATCACAGAGGATTCAGACCTGGTCCAAGCACATCAACACCTTGATGAAGAAGGCATGATGACATCTTTACCACTTCAGAAGGCTCAAGAGTTTTTAGACTACCTTCTCAGGTACTAAAGGACTTCCACATATCCACCATTGTACATATCCTGACATGAAGTATCACTGCCTGATTTGGGAACAGCATACAGCAGGACCGCAAGTCTATGCAGAAAGTGGTATGATAAGCTGAATGCATCACTGGCACTACTCAACTTTGGACTATGGGAGGAAACAGGAACATTCTGAGGAAACACACAGAACATGCAAACTCTAGGCAGGGAGGACCATTGAACCCTGGCCTCCCTGTTGCAAAGCAACGCTACCACAAGCTGCCTGGTAATCATATCAACGCAAAAAATGATGCTGTGAGTGCACTGTCACCTAGATATTTCTTGACTTGAACAATTTAAAATGGATGAAGAATGCTGTATCAAGTCTGGGTGCATATTGGCTGCTGCAAAAGATCTCACTGTTTCAGAAATGTTAGTGAAGTCATTCCACTAGTGTGTAAAATCACCAGGTAGAGCAGTAATGGCTTGGACTTGCATGACTTGCAGGTAGATAGGGTTAGGAATGAGGATATTAGAGGGACAACACAGGTACAACAGTTTGGTGACAAACTGACAGAGGTGAGATTGAGATGGTTTGGGTATTTGCAGAGGTGAGGTGAGGGTACATTGGTAAAAGAATGTTGTGGATGGAACCACCAGGCAAGAGGAAAAGAGGAAGGCCCATGTATCATCTCAGCACTACAACAACATAGTCCGTCTTAAGAGGCGCTGCTTTTTCTTTAGAATTATAAACAACAATGCTAGTAATCCCAGAGTCTTATTCTCTACAATTATCATCTGTTAAACCCAGGTCATTCAATGGAATATCCCCAAAAAAATTATACTGAAACTTGTGAGGCTTTTGCTATATTTTTTAATCAAAAATTAATGATATTAGAAATAATATAGTATATCTCCCCGATACTGATCCTCTTAAACCCCGGTACTCCTTTATAAACAAATTAAATTCCTTCACCAGGATAGATTAATATGATTTATATAAAATCATTTTTCAACTGATACCCTCCACCTGCATCCTTGACCCAATACCAACAAGTTTTTTCAAAGAAGTATCAGGCGTGCTAATTGATGGTATTCTTGATATAGTAAACTCGTCATTAGATACGGGGGTCTTCCCAGACTGTCTTAACACTGCTGTAGTTAAACCCCTACTCAAGAAAAATAATCTTGACTCTTCAGCTTTTGAAAATTTTAGACCAATTTCTGACCTGCCTTTCTTAAGTAAAATCCTAGAAAAGGCAGTCATTACGCAGTTAAAACGACCACCTCAATAAACCTGCTATTCTTGATAAGTTTTAGTCGGGTTTCAGAACAAATCACAGTATAGAAACTGCACTCGTTAAAGTAGTAAATAACATTTGGTGTAAATGCAGACAGAGGCTGTTTATCTGTTCTCATCCTCTTAGATCTGAGTGCCGCATCTGATACCATTGATCACAATATTCTTAGAAATCACCTTAGTCAATGGGTGGGCCTCTCTGGCAGTGTCTTAAATTGGTTTGAATCCTACCTGGCAGGTAGTAAATTCTTTAGTTAGTTGTGGGAATTATACTTCAAAGACACATGATATCCAATATGGTGTTCCACAAGACTCTACCCTGGGTCCGCTGCTCTTTTCGATTTATATGCTTCCATGAGGTCAGATTATCTCAGGAGCATAACGTTAGCCACCACAGCTATGCTGATGACACACAGCTGTATTTATCAATAGCACCTGATGACCCCGACTCTGTTGATTCACTAACACAATGTCTTACTTGAGTTTCTGAGTGGATGAGTAGTAATTTTTTTAAACTAAATAAGGAGAAAACAGATTTTAGTTATTGGCAAAAATGGATATAATGAGGTTATTAGAAATAAACTGGATGCATTAGGATTAAAAGTCAAGACAGAGGTAAAGAATTTAGGGGTAACTATTGACTCTGACCTGAATTTTAAATCACATATTAATCAGATTACTACGACAGCATTTTTTTCATTTATGAAATATAGCAAAAGTTAGACCCCTTATAACATTGCAAGATGCTGAGAAATGAGTTCATGCTTTAGTTTTCAGTTGACTAGATTACTGCAACACACTCCTCTCAGGACCACCAAAAAAGACATCAATCAATTACAACGAGTGCAGAATACAGCTGCTAGAATCTTAACTAGCAAAAGAAAATCCGAGCACATTTCTCCAGTTTTAATGTCACTACACTGGTTACCTGTGTCATTCAGATTTGACTTTAAAATTCTGCTTATGGATTATAAAGCCTTAAATAATCTCGCTCTGTCTTATATTTCGGAATGTCTGACACCTTATATTCCAAATCGTAACCTCAGATCCTCAAATGAGTGTCTCCTTAGAATTCAAAGAGCCAAACTTAAAAGAAGTGGTGAGGCGGGCAGGCGGCCTTCTGCTGTTATGCACCTAAAATCTGGAATAGCCTGCCAATAGGAATTCACCAGGCTGATACAGTAGAGCACTTTAAAAAACTGCTGAAAACACATTACTTTAACATGGCCTTCTCATAACTTCAATTTAGTTTTTTTCTCTGATATTCTGTATATACATTTAATTATCACTGTCATTCATGGTGGCTCCAAAATCCATACTAACCTCTTCTTTCTCTTGTGTTCTTTTTCCAGTTTTCTGTGGTGATGATCTGTGCCCCCACCACCTGATCAAAGCACTGTGATGTCCCATCATTTATGGATTAAAGGCCAGAAGTCCATATGCCCGTCATCATTAATTCTTCCACATGAACCCAGAATACAATGAGGACTGGCTGAGGTCATTTATGTTAGGTAGAATGCCTAGAGGGGGCTGGGTGGTCTCGTGGCCTCAGAACCCCTGCAGATTTTTTTTTCTCCAGCTGTCTGGATTTTTTTTTTTTGTACTCCCTGGCCATCAGACCTTACTTTTAATCTTGTTAATTAGTGTTCCCTAATTTTAATTCTTATTTATTTTGTCTTTTTTCATTATGTACTGAAACTTCGAGTTACATTCTTTGTATGAAAACGTGGTATATAAATAAATGTTGTTGTTGTTACTGTGCACAAGGTTCAGATTTACAAGAATTTAAAAACTGAAAAGCCAGTCAAGATATCTGAAACGTCAAGGTGATTCTGAGTGCTCGTCTGAATCAGGGGTACATAAATGAGGGGATTAATGCTAAAGTTCACCTTGCTGATTAACACCAAGGCATTGCTTGCGCTAAGATGACTGAAGATGTTGTGATAAAAATATCAAAATGCTGGAACAGGTCACCAGCAGGCCATGAAGAACTGCCACTACCTCCCCCAGGGTTTTTGATGGTTTCAGTATTTAAAAATTTGCATCCTCTACAGACTACATCTTTTCAGCCATACACTTAATTGTTCACAAATGTCTTTTGGCAACTATAAATATTCCCATATAGGAACACATTATTTCTGAATAGGGAACAATAAAAGAAAATAACAGAGCAAAGGGTGTGATGGCCTTGGCAAATGGCATACATGCTTGCTGATATCCTTCTGTATCAATGTGAGGGACATATAAAAGCATCCCAGTAAATATGAAGGAATACGAATATATGACCAGAATACTGACCTTTATGAAGCTTAAAATGATCTGAGAGCTGCAGAAGAATTGGCTGCAAACAGCAATGTAACAATCAATTGATATAAACACCAAATTCACAATAAAGGCTACTCTGAAAAAGTTAGTAAGTGCCCGAGAAATCAGCTGATGCAAATGAAAGGATTGTAACATTATTCAGCATGTGGAGCTGCAAGAAATGAGAGATAGAAATTACAACCAAAAGATTTCCACAAATAGTGAATGAAATCAATACATCTGAGAAAATCTACACTGTAAAATTTTTCGTTGTAATTTTACAGTAAAATACTGGCAGCTGAGTTGCCAGCCACCTACTGTACTTTTACGGTGAAGCTGCTGTAGTCAACATTTACAGTATTACTGTCATTTCATACAATTCATACTACTTGTCTTCTTGGATGTAGCTTTTCCTTGATTGGCCTTGAATATTTGTTCAGGGTTGATGTCAATAATTCATCTAAATGACAAAAAGAAAGAAAAACACATCTACTTCACGATTTATAAAATAAAAAAAATCATTCACTTTGTCGTGACTGCAATGGTTCCTCTTCAGGTTCATGTGGGAAAGTGAAGCCATAACACATCTTCAAAACAGTTCTTTAGTTCCTGCACTCTCAACAATTTGCATTCTCTTAAAAAGATTCAAGTACATGACTGAATTTGCCAATATTTACCTTTAACCGATTTAATTTATAGAAAAAATATCATGGTGTGTGTCAGGGTGGTTAATAGTGTGTCACAAAAATTTAACAGGGTATGAGAAGGAGAATAAGCTGACTGTGTGTCTCAGAGGAGTTGAGTGTGCAAACGTTTTACAGTCAGTGTGTAATAAAGTCTGATGAAAGTGTTAGTCAGTTTTAATAAAAATGCATGTATGGAAAATAAGCCAATGTTTTACCTTTGAACAAAATCAAGGGTGCTTGCAGTCTCCTGCTATATTGGAGGTTGAAATTGTAACATGAGGCAAACACATCAGCTCGGCCACAGACAAAGCTCAGTTGTGTTCCCTCACATACATCGTGACCTTTAATGCTCAACATCCACTGCCGGTTGCTTAGAGTTTGACCTGAAAATAAAAATTACAAAATGATATTCAATACTCTGTAAAGAGTCCTCTGAAACATGAGACACTTTTATCAGGTACAATTAGATATCTGCACTATTATGTCTACACAACAAGAATTATAATTCTAGGACTGTCAGGCAAGGTGAGCGTTCCTTGGACATCTGCTGAAGTGGCAAATGCCTGAAGTATCAATCAATCAATCAATCAACATTTATTTATATAGCACATTTTCATACAAAAATATATATATATAGAAATAGTTTTACTATCAAATAATGCAAACAGTACATGCCACGTACACACGCACTGCACCCACTCTCGCGAATCGAACCTAAGACGTCAGCGCTAAAGGTGAAGCCTCTCATGTTGCGCTATGGTGTGTGGGTCGTTTATTTGACAGTATTGTAGATCGGGGTGTGTGTGTGTATATATATGTATGTATGTATGCGTGTATGTATGTGTACATAAATAACTTTTGAGAATGCAACGTATAGTTTTGTCCAGGAGGAAAGCAATGTTGCCTCAAATCAATGGCAACCTTTTGTAGGGTGTGTCCCTGAGACTTATTAATTGTCATCGCGAAGCAGAGCCTTAATGGAAATTTGAGGCATTTCAATTCAAATGGGAGATCAGAGGGTATAACGGTGATGCCAGCAATACATTCAGAGTGTGGCGCTCTGCTTTTTCTGTGTAGCTGCCTTCACACAGCCTCTCCGCTGCTTTATAAACGAACGCCATATAAAGCCATCACCTTGTAAATTGTGTAATGCGTTTTTTGAACAGGTTTGATGCATGGAAGTGATCACTCGTACTGCGTTCAGTAAGTTCTCGTGAGCTGCTATCTTGTGTGATGTTGCGATGTCTACGGCTTAATTTAATGTTATCTAAGACCCGGTACTTAAATGTTTCTGGCTGCACTCCAGTTGTAATATGACGAAGCTGCGCGAGCTCACTTTTGAGAATGCAAGTATAGTTGTCCAGGAGAAAAGCAATCTTGCCTGAAATCAATGGCATCGTTTTGTAGGGTCTGTCCTTGAGACTTATTACTTGTCATCGCGCAGCTGAGCCTTACTGGAAATTGGAGGTATCTGAATTGAAATGGGAGATTAGAGGGTATAAAGGGGGCGCGAGGAATACATTGAGTGTGGAGAAACTCTAGAGACAGCGTGTGTATTAACTTGTGGATTTTTCTGTGAATATTTGGTGGGAGTGTGATGAAGTTGCTTCGGAAGACGCCGTTAGCCGCGGAGCTCAGCTCAGAGCGAAATGAGGTAAATGGGAGGGAGATGATGACGTGACTCCCCAACGCGTTAACTGTCAATCCCCCACAAACACAGTCTCTCGGAATTTGCATAAGCACACCCCTTCACCTGCAATTTTAACTTAGTTACAAAGTGATCAAAACTCTCGTTTATATCCTGCGTCCTCTCATTAAACTTGTATCCCGCATTACCCGTGGGCATGAGAAACACCAGCGGCACCCTGTCTATTAACTTAATTTAAAGTTTAGGTTTACACCTTTCTTTCCGAAGTAGCAGCACTCATTAATATGGTAGCATATGTCACTCGCTTGCTTCTTATTGTTTCACTGCCTTCTCAATTATATAATGCATGTTTTCTTCAATGCGTTTTGGAGCTCTTCCTGGTTTTCTACGTAGTGCGTTGACAGTTCACGTGATTACGTGGGAGGCGTGATGATGTCACACGAAACTCCGCCCCCCACGGCTTTCTAGCTGAACTCCATTACAGTAAATGGAGAAAAATACCTTCCAGTTATGACCATTACGCGTAGAATTTCGAAATGAAACCTGCCCAACTTTTGTAAGGAAGCTGTAAGGAATGAGCCTGCCAAATTTCAGCCTTCCACCCACACGGGAAGTTGGAGAATTAGTGATGAGTCAGTCAGTCAGTCAGTGAGGGCTTTGCCTTTTATTAGTATAGATGTATATCTTAAGAGCTCATCCAGTAAGAACAACAAACAAAACAAACAGTGCTCCGTACACATGGCCGTCTCCGTGCACTCGCACATTCGCGAAAATAAACTTTAATTGTTTCTTTGTTTATAACGTGCAATAGTGCACGTGCCATACACTTGTATGTTCGTGAAAAAGAATTTAATTGGTTCCTTGTTTTTAACTCCAGAATATACTCGTATCCTTAAGATATGCATTTATTATAACTGACTCCTTTTTAAAACAATATCATTAATTTGCAATTTACCTCGCAAGGTTGATGAGGACCTGTCGTGCTCCGCACGTGTCGGTGCCTGCGTGTTTTATATCCTTGACAGCGTACAATAATTTTGTTAGAAAGTAATTTCCTTTTCTCCAAAAGTTTCATTTTGTATAATTTTTTTAACCGTTTATAAGAAAATAAGCACTGAGCCAATTATTAGACTCCGTATCCCTTTGCCCTCCGGCGGTTAAGTGCGTTCAGCAGATAGCCGTTGACTAGGTGCTGTATACATGCATTTCCTGTGGAGGAAGAACCTCCCCTGAGCATTTCAAAAAACAACATCCGTGATCCAATGGAACCATCTTGTGTATTTCATGCAACTCCCCTTATTTAAAACATATACAGGTAAGTATATTCCTCCTCCAAGTATTAATTGTATAAGCATCCCTTCATTAAGGTAAGTATACAATCATATATCCCTGTAAATGTCCCCATCCATCCTTTAACATTAGGTGAGTAATTCACTTGCCCTTAAATTTAGAACCAGATCCTGGTTAATTCAGTAGAGATCCGTGTGACTTTAAGGCTAATGTTGGGAAAAGTGATTTTAATCAGGCTCTTTTCAACATTAGGCGAGCAGTTCACTTGTTTTTAACAATAGACGAGTAATTCACTTGCCCTTAGCATTCAGCAGAAATAGGTTATTGAGTTAATATCCTAACAAAAAGCAATAACTCAAGTGTTGGCCTCAATTTCGGCCTAGTTCTTCAACAAAGCCAATATGCATTTTCATATACAATTGTTGATAAACTTTTCAATATCTAGTTTTTAGTTTCTTAATCCATTTCCTTTCCTGTATTCTCCTGTGTCTAGTATTCCAATCCCCTTTGTGTTCTAGTATTGTAACTTTAAGTAGCTTGAGACCAATTCTGTGAAAGTGATTTGTTAAGGGTGATTCTATCCTGTTAGCCCTTATGTTTGACAAGTGTTGTAACAATCTAGTTTTCAACTTCTTGCTAGTTTCTCCCACATATACTTTAGTACAATGTAGGCAGATGATGGCCTACACACAATTGGAAGTTTCAAGAAAGTTCTGTCTTTGTCCTGTGATTGGAAAACATTAATTTCCACTCTTAAATCCTTTTTGATTATACCAATAAAGTGTTTGGTTCACAGTGAAATGACACATACAAAGACTAAAATTGACAGATTCCAAAGTATCCTTAAGATTCCTGTTTCTTTTGTATGCTCCAATAATTCTGTATCCCTGAAAATATCTTTCCTTCCGTTTAAGGTATTTAAAATTTGTTTTAAGAATTAGGGGTAAGTACCAACTTAGGATCGACGGGCAAACTTTTTTACGAAGTCTCGCAGGGAGGATTCACATAACCTTGGACGCGTCTCGGTGGTCTGGACCTTGTGGTCATATCGCCCTAAAGATGGTCGCAAAGCATCATGGGTAAAAACTTTAAAAACTGTCTCACCACTAGGGAGAGATGGGCGTTGGTCTGAAACTCCGCCTAAAAACCCCCATTTTTGGCCACCCCTTTCCAACGGTACCACCCACGAGTCTCTACGACCTTCCGTTCCGGAGATATGGGTATTTTAATATTCCCCATCGAAACCTATGGGGAGAAATGGGAAGGTGGGCATAGCCAGGGGAGGTGGCTGTTGGTGTGAAACACGCCTGCCCCCATTTGTAGCCATGCCCTTTCCAACGGTATCACCCACGAGGCTCTACGACCTTCCCTTCCGGATATATGAGCATTTTAAAATTCCCATAGTAAACTATGGAGTGAAAATTTTTCTAAGTGTCATGGCCAAAATCGTTCTCCCAGAAACCTCATAGGAGCACGTTTCAGGCCATTTGGAGTTGATTGGTACCTATTTCGAGTGAGACTTGTCCCAGTGGTCCTAGGACTGTCCAGAACAACTGATGGGTACAGTAACTCTGGACAGTCCTAGGACCACTGGGGCAATCAAGCCTCCACGCCACGTCAAGGCAGAGTCCTTGTGGAGGTGGTGTTTTTTTTTTTTGCTGCTATTAGAAGACTATGAACTATCAATGAACTTTGAAAACTTATGTAAAATATGTAATATAAAATGAAAGAGAAAAAAAAAAATCACTGTTTGCAGTAGAAAATGTCAAATCGAACCAAAAGTAAAACAAAACACCAGGATGCTATTGTAGGACATGGTGGAAACCTTAATTATCATGTTTAATCAAATATCTCCTCCTCCTGAAGGCTTCCCTCGACCTCATCACAATGCCAGCACTCTGGCAAGCCCTTGTATACTGCCTGTAGTCCTGTTCGATGGTTCCTGTTGTTGGGATGAGGCTTGTTTCTTCTGCCATCCAAGCCCACTTGGAAGAGGCAGGGACTGTGTGGCTCTCTACCCTCACAGGTTGGTGATCTTGTTCAACCTCATCCTGCAGCTGTACATCCCCGTACATGGACCGTAGTCTCAACTCCAAGAGCCTTTTCTGGCTCACGGGGAGGCGTCTGGAGCGCAGTCATGTGGACATAATCAATGAAGACCCCCTCCATCATCATCCCAATAGCCGACAGGTAAACTAAGAGGTCCATCTTCCTGTCTGGCCTGTTTTCCAGCTCTGGCGGGAACCTCTGGAGGACCTTCTGAAGCCACGGAATACCCCAGTCTTGATATTTTTGGATGTGGCCCTGTCCAGTCAGGTTCCTCTCCATCAGCTGTTGGAGGATCTTTTCTGACATCAAGTCAGCTGCGGTGGCAGAGGAGATGGGAGCCCCCTCAGGTCTAACCTCAATGTAGTCCTCAAAGTTCCATGTGACCCTTTTCCACCCACGGTAGTCCTGGTATAATATTCCGGGGAAGTATTTTAGGCCAAGAATGGACAATCCCTGGGTCAGGACGGTTTGGAAGTTTCTCCCTTTTTCCATGAGCAGCTCATGTACCCTGCGCATGCCCCAGGGGAAACAGAAGAACTTGATGTTCTCCTCCACCTTCTTGGCCAGCGCAGAGTACTCGAGGGAGTCCCTTGGCTTATGTGTTTGTGATTGCCCCTTCAGGATGTCCCATGGCAGGGTTTGCCTCCGTCCATATATCTTTTAGGAGCACCGTGACAACTTCCACTCCCAGGACTACATCATTTGCATCCCAAGATGCTGAAAGCTGGAACAGTTTCTCCATCCGGATTTGGTACACCTCTATGCTGTTCCAGATGTTGAGTGGCGGGGGAGCAAGCCCCACACTAGCAGACGACCAGGGAGCTAGAGCAAGGAACCCACGTTCCTTGGTTCGGCTGTCTGTGTGGACGAGGTGCCCAAGCTAACACTGAACGGTATGGAGATGGATGCTCTGGGTTGCCCGTAGAAGAATTCTTCCAGAGCAATTTCATGCTGGAATGCCCTCCATGTGTGATCATAGCCCCCGGTCAGACAGGCCTCGGCATACAGGCAGTCTAATGTTGTGACAAGGTGCTTGGTCACAGCTGTGACCACAGTGTGGAGACCTTCTTGACCAATGTTTTTGAAGGGAAGCAGCATGGTCTCCTTCTTCAATAGGTCCCAAAGTTTGGGAAGATCAAAGAATGTCTCAGTGCATAGCACCTTTGGGAGGTCCTGGCCAGCAAAAAAAAGGACAGCCTCCAGCCTCGCACCAAGCTGGATTTCAGTTTTCAAGGAAAGGTCCTTGAAATGGGATATGTAGTCAGCTGCCCTTTTCACCAAAGCCTTATTATACTCCTTGTGCAATGCACCACAGGTGACAATGACACCACTCACCGGGTGCTTGTAGAATGGTGACTGGCACCGGTGTGGTGCATTACAGTACAGCTGGACAAAGTTTAAGGAAGGTGTTGGGTTCTGTTTGGCAGGTTGGAATATCTGCCAGATGTTTTTAGATACGTCCATCCGTTTTGTGGTCCAGGTTGGACTGGAAGTTAGCAGCTTCCCGTAATGAACATGTTGGTATACATTTGTCCATTGGTGCCAGTCTGCCTGTTGATCCCGTAGCAGGACCACATGAGATCTACCGAGTTGTCCTTGTAGGACAGGGTACAGGCGGTGTGGAAAGAGCCTCCAACTATGTGCTCAGGCACACCAAAAAGTCCACCAAGGCACAGTGGGTGTGGATCTTTCTGGCCAAGTTGTAGGATGTACTTCATTCATGTCATTCCACGAGGCTGGGACACTTCTGAAATACATGTGTCTAACAAGGCCAAGATAAAGCCCTGGTAAGACGGGCAGACCAGAAATTTCTTCAAATTAGACCACTGTTTTTTGATCACCGAGGGTCTGGCCTTGTCTGCTTTAGTAGGCAGATCTTTCAGCTTCTGCTCAAAGGTCATGGCAATGTCGATGTGCTCTCTTTCGCTCCCAGACGCACAATGAACTTTTTATTTTTTTTTTTTATTGAATAATTAAATAGTTCTGTTAGAGTCTAAAAATGTATTTTTTTAATTTTTATTTTTTTTCAATAATTAAATAGATGTGTTAGAGTGTAAAAATTAGGGTTAGGTTTTTTAATATATATATATATATATGTACACACACACACACACACACACAAGTGCACATACGATTTGAGTGCTCTCAATGAGCACTATTCATTTGTTCCATATTATGGTCCGATTGTGTTCCGTGCACATGGCCGTTGCCATTGTACCGTGCTCCGTGTATATAAAACTATTCTCACTGTATTCTTGAGCGAAAAAACTTTTTTTTCTGTTTCTTTATTTTAAGAATCTGAGACTGTTTGTTGATTTAAGATATACATATAATACGTAGGATTTCTTTCAAAACCTAATCCAAAAGGAGTAATACTCCAAACAAACTGCGCTCAGTACACCTGGCCGTCGCCATTGCACCGTACTCCGTACACCAACTGTAACTGTTATCGCTGTATTCTTGAATTCACAATAGAATTTTGAATCATTCTTTATTAGAAGTATAAAAACTTATTCGTTTATTCATTATTCCAGCCCAACTGTGTTCCGTGCACATGGCTGTTGCCATTGCATCTGGTTTAAAACATACACCTGTTACCGTAGCACTCACAGTTCCACGAAAAAACAATTTAAATCTTTTTTTTGTTTCAAGCATCCAAACCCGTTTATTGGCTTACGATATACATATAATATGTAGGGTTTCTTTCAAAACCTTATTCAAAAGGAGTAAAACTCCAAACAAACTATGTACCGTACATATGGCCGTCACCATTGCACCGTGCTCCGTACAAACAACCATTATTGCTGTATTCCTAGACAAAAAAAAAGATTTTTCTCTTTTCTTTGTTTTAAGTATCCAAACCTGTTTGTTGGCTTAAGATATATACATATAATATGTAGGGTTTCTTCCAAAACCTGATCCAAAGGGAGTAAAACTCCAAACAAACTGTGCTCCGTGCACATGACCGTCGCCATTACACCGCGCTTCGTACACTAACTGCTATCACTGTATTCTTGAATTCACAATAGAATTTTGAATCATTCTTTATTATAAGTTTTTAAACTTGTTTGTTTGTTCCATATTACAGCACAACTGTGTTTTGTGCATATGGCCGCTGCCATTGCGTCTAATATAATACATATACTGTTCTTCGTGCACATGGCCGTCGCCATTGCACTTAGTTTCATGCACACGTCCACCTCCGTTGCATTCCCAACTCGGCGAAAAACTATTTTGCATTTTTCCTCCTTATAACCATCCGACTATATTTGCATTTTTCGGAAATATCCAAGTATGTCTTTATACTTAAAGCCTATATACACAAGATTCTTTCTTTCAATCAAAGTGTTCACCAAACCAAACCATAATTCCAAAAAAGCCGTGTTCCCAGCCTGTAGTCATCATTATATATACTTGTATTTGTTATAAACATCAGTTTCAGTCGTTCCTTTAGCCTATAACATCCAAACTTTTTCATAATTTCCAAATATAATATCTCTTTCAAATATAGCCAGCCATGATAGATACATAAATTTGCAATTTACCTCTTGAGCCGAGAGCTCGGTGTGCTTCGCCCGTGTCGTCGTTGCTGTAGTCTTTTTTTTTTTTTTTTCCCCCAACAATTATACAATATATTATTCAAAAATAATTCATTTTTATAACCAAAATCAGTTTTATGTAAAACCAATCTGAATCTATTGCTCAATTAACATTCATATGCCCTTCGGTGGTTGAAATGCGTTCAGCAAGTAGTCGCTGCCCAAGTGTTGTCTTTTATACTCCTCCCTCAGAGAAAGAACCTCCCCTCAGTCGTAGTTCAAAAAACAACATCCGTGGTGCACTAGAACCTTCTCATGCCTTTTATGTTTTTTACATTAGTTGCAATTAGTTGAGCAAAAACCTTCCTTTCCCCATGTCCAAGAAATAAAAGAAAAATATTATTCCTCCTTCTTACTTGTACCAGTGTTCTTTTTCTTGTTTGAGATGAGCGTACTTAAAAGTGTATATAAACATATACCTCCTTTTTCTTTTGCTTAAGTTAAATACAGGTAAGTATATCCTTATTCCAATGCTTAGTTGTATCAACATATAAAAAGGTAAGTTCATTCCTTTGCCACCGTTCAAGGTATAAATAGGTAAGTATTTCTTTTTCCATTATTAATTACCCAAGTATTTTCCTTTGTTTAAGGTAAGTATACTAAGTCCATCCATAAGCAAATCCTTAACCTTAGAGGTCAAATGTCCTTTAACCTCAGTAAAATGGATAACTTGCCTTTTTAAGTTAAGGGCAAAATCCAGGTCTGTTCTTGTATAGATTTCAGTAAGGATCCTTAAACCTTTAAGTGAGTGGTTCACTTATTTTAGCCTTAAGTATGTACTTCCCTTGTCCTTAGCTTTTTAAGGATTAAATTCCTTTTTTACATCAGGTGAACAAATCCCTTGCCTTTAAGTTTAGGCATGTGGTTTATTGATCCTTAGCCTTAGGGGTTAAATGTCCCTTTAACCTTAGGCGAGTAGATCCATTGCCTTTAGGTTTAGAGTAGGGTCCAGGTCTGTTCTTATATAGATGTAAGGCGAGTAAGTTACTTGCCTTCAAGTTTGAGGTAAAGTCCAGCTAGTTCAGGACCATAATTATAATTTAGGCTTCAATCTCGGCCTAGTTCTTTAAGTGGAGTCAATCTGTGTTTTTACATTTGATTATTCCATTATCTTAGTGTCAGATTTTCTAATCTGTTAATTTTTATTTTGATGAATTTCAAATTTGATTAAAACCCTTTGGTTCTAAACATTTGAGTTTTTCAATCCACTTTCTTTCTTGTGTTTTCCTGTAATTATTGTTCCAATCTCCCTTATGTTCTAATACTGAAATTCTGAGTAGTTTGAGTCCAATTCTATGGAAATGATTCACTAGAGGTGATACTATTCTGTTAGTCCTCCTGTTCGACAAGTGCTGCAGTAATCTAGTTTTCAAGGTTTTACTAGTTTCTCCCACATACACTTTTGTGCAATGTAGGCAGATTATAACATATATGCAATTAGTTGTCTCCAAGAAACTGTGTCTTTGTTCTGTTACTGAAAAACATTCTGTTCCACTCCTAAGTGATCTCTGGTTATACCAATAAAGTATTTGAAATCTATCCGTTTTTTATTTTTATATGTGTCAGTTTGCTATGAATCAAAGTATCCTTGAGGTTTCTATTCCTTTTATATGCTCTTATAATTCGGTATCCTTGAACGTGTTTTTCTTTCTGCTTTAGATGTTCAAAATTAGAATTAATTTTAAATTAAATAATTAAATAAGATTATTTGCCTTTACTGATGGATTGTTGTAGGCAAGTACTGCTGGAATCAATTAGTCCTTTTTATCTTGTGTGCTTTTTGTTCTATCCCTATGATAGGTTTCAATGTTTTGTTGGCTTTTATTTCTGTCTTGTTTTAAGAAGCTTTGGTAGCATTTCCTTAAGGTTCTGGTGTATCCTCTATCTTTCAGAGCTTGAAATAAAGTGTAAACCGCAAATATACAGTTCTGTTGTGATGAACAGATCCTCTTAAATCTTAACAACTGTGATTTAATTACCCCTTTCTGCGTATGGGGTGGATGATAACTTAAAGTATGAGTATCTGTCTAATTAAAGAAGACTTTTGTTTGTAGTATATTGTTAAACTTGTATATTTCCAAATCCAAAAAGTTCACTTTATATTCTGAGGCATCATATTTCAGAGAAATATTGGGCCAGTGTTGGTTAAGTATCAAAATACTTAGAAAAAGCTTCAGGGCCGTGTTCCCAAATTCCAAATATATCATCAAGAAATCTCCAATAACAAGTGGGTTTGAGGAGTAATTTATCCTCCAATTCCCACTTCGCCAAATACAAATTAGCATAAGCTGGGGCAAACTTCTTGCCCATAGCTGTGCCCTTGATTTGTAGAAAGAATTTGTCATCAAAAGCGAAATCATCATTTTTAAGAGAGACTTCCAGCAATTGCATGATAAATCTATCAGGTCTATCTCCTGTTTTTATATTTCTCCAACCAGAATTGTGTGACTTAATCTTTTCCAAAAAATGAGTATTTGATATAAGGGGGGTGTAGCTGTGAGATTGGATTTAAGAAGTAATCAATGAAACTGGCGATATTATAAGATTCGCTGCCACAATCTGAGACAATAGGTCTACCTTGTGGAATTCTGTTTGGTACTGTCCATGTTGTGGGATCCTTATGTATCTTTGGCAGGGTGTAGAAAATTCTTTTTCTGGGAGTGGTCGGAGATTTCAAGAAATCCCTTTGTTTAGCTCTGATGATTCCTTCCTCATACATTGAATCCAAAATCTTATGAAGTGTCCTTTTGTGTTTGTTCATATAGTGGTTTTAATAAGGGTGCATAATATCTTTTGTCCCGGAGTTGTCTAAGGACCTCAATTTTGTAATCATCTCTGTCCATTACAACTATTGCATTCCCCTTGTCTGCTGGTTTTATGATTATTCTGTGGTTTTCTGCCAATTTCAATAAAGCTTTTCTTTCCTCCTCTTTGATATTATCCCTTTCTTTTGTATCTTGTTTCATCAGTTTTTGTATTGCTCTATTACATTTCAGAATGTATTTTTTTTGTTTGTCTACTTATTTTGTTAGATGAAGGTTCCCACTTTGATTTGTCCATAAAGGGTATAATTTGTTGTGAATCCTCATGATCCTCCTTAAAATTAGGGTTAGGTTTATTTTTATTATATATACACAAGTGCATATACATAAGATTTGAGTGCTCTCAATGAGCACTATTTAAAACCAGACGGCTCTCATAGCAGAACCGCTGGCAGTGGCACTCTCACACCTTGTACAACCAATCTTTCCCTAAAAAATCCCGGTGCATCAAAGATGCTTCCTTGTTACAGTCCTTTAGCTTTTGTTTGATAGGAGTCACACTCCAAACAATCCATGTTTCATATTCATCTCCGTTACCATAGAGTTTCTTTTAAAATCTCATCCAAAAGGAGTAGTACTCCCAACAAAATGTGTTCCGTGCACATGGCCATCACCATTGCACTGTATTCTGTGCACATAACTGTTGTCATTACATTTCATTTCATGCATGTATCTAATGCTGCAATGTTCTTATACATAAAATATATAGGGTTTCCTTAGAACCACATCCAAAAGGAGTAGCACTCCAAACAGTGTTCCGTGCACATGGCCGTCTCCATTGCACCGTGCTTCGTGCATATAACCGTTCTCGCTGTATTCTTGGGTTCAAAAAGCAAATTGAATGATTCTTTGCTATAAGTATTAAAACTTATTCTTTTGTTCAATATTACAGTCCAACTGTGTTCCGTGCACATGGCCGTTGCCATCGCACCTGTTTTCATACACGTGTCCGGTGCCGCAGCACTCACATATCCGCGAAAAAAAACAATTACTCTTTACTTGTTTTAAGCATCCAAATATGTTTGTTAACTTAGGATATACATCTAATATGTGGGGTTTCTTTGAAAAACCTCATCCAAGAGGAGTAACACTCCAAATAAATTGTGCTCCGTGCATATAACCGTCACCATTGCTCCGCGTTTCATGCATAATCCTTGCCGCTGTATCTTTAAATTTGCAAAAAACACTTTGAATTTGTTCTTGTTGTAACCATCAAGAAATTATATTCGCTGACTTAAGATATACATAAAATATGTAAGGTTTCCTTTGAAACCCAGTCCAGAAGGATTATTATTTCAAACAAGCAATCCTCCGTACGCATGGCCGTCGCCATTGTACCTAGTTTCATGTACATGTCCACCACCGCTGCGTTCCCACATCGGCGAAAACAAGTTTTGCACTTTTATTTTAAACCTCCAAATACGTTCGTCTTTTTAGCGTGTGTGTGTGTATATATACACAAGATTTCTTTCAAAACCTCATCCAAGAGGAGTAACACTCCAGACAAACAGTGCAATGGCGACGGCCATGGAGCACAATGTCCAATGCATATAGCTGTTGCCATTGTATTGTCAAATCCTCGAAAAGCAATTTCAAATCCTTTCCAGTTATAAACATCAGAATGTGTTTGTTCAATTTAAAATATACATATAATATGCTGAGTTTCTTAATCCAGAAGGATTAACACTCCAAATAACTTGTGCTCCGTACATATGGCTGTCACCATTGTACTCCATTACTTTTTAACTTTTATATCCGCGAGGGAAAATCCTTCCTTGTTACAAACCGTAGAATGTGTGTGTTCACTTTAAATTATACTTAAAATACACCACATTTCTTTCAAAACTTAATCCAAAAGGAGTAGCACTCCAGACTGTGCTCCGTACACATGGCCGTTGCCATTGCACTACGTCACTTTTTAAATTTTTACCTCCACAAGGGATACGTTTTACTTATTTGCGTTTCTTCTGAAATATCCCAATGCATCCATGTTCTTAAAATTTATATATACACAAAATTCCTTCTTTAAAGCCTTCTCAAAGGCGAACAACAATTCCAATAAGTCATCCTCCGTGCATAAAGTCGCTATCCTATACTTGCACTTATTGTAAACATTTGCTTCATTTCCTTAACCCCTTATCATTCGGGGTCATTTTTGCTAAATCGCCTGTAATTCGACCTCTCCAAATTAGAATCATTGCTGTTATTGAACTCTCTGGAGTATAAACACATGTTTGGTCTCTTTGTAAAGGTAACATTCTCTAGTTTCACCCTTAGTAGTCAGAATCACTGTAGGTGTGACTGATCAAAAGTTATGCACATTAGAACTCACAAAAAAAACAAATTTTTTTGTTCTCGCCTAAGTTTTTTTGTGAAAATAAAGGAAAATAAAGCTGCAGTAGGTAGGTGAGGACAGAAACACACTATGTACCAACAGAATAACTTGTTGACTACTCACATTTCAAATTTGAAAAGAATACCTGTACAAATGACATTTTTACACCAGATTTTTTATGGGCATGTCCAGGCGCTTTTTAGGGGTACCCATGGTTTATCCAAACCTATCCAAATTGTACAAATTTGGGAATGTATGGAAAAAGTGCAATAACCTTTGAATGCTTCAACCCACAGATATCAATGAGGGCTCTACTGAAAGCTTACACCTAAAGGAATCAATATCTACACACCGTGTCACTCTATTAGTTATGGAAATTCATATTTCATAATAAACAATAAAAAATACGCACAATACAATATAAAAATAGTCAAAACAAGAGTTATAGACCAAAATATATATATATTTGAAAAGAATTTTAATAAAATGAATAAACAAATGCTCTTCTAGATGCACACAGACACACAAACTATATACATTTTTTTTTTTCAAACAATTGCAACACAGCTCAGCGCTTTTCCATGTGCCACTGATTGTAGCAATCCCTAGTAGGCAGAAAGCACAAGGGCATGTCACATGTAGAACATTTTACAGGGGTTTTTGCTTGGCACCTCCTGCACCTCAGCCGGCCATGAGTTTTGTCCCCACCACTGATGATGTGCACCAAACGATGATGGTCTTCCCTGTTCTCTTCTTGTTGTGCTGTCATGGTGGATCCCGCAGCTGCTAGCTCCAAGACTAGGGTTTCCCTAAATGCCTTCTGGTGCACAGGAACTACTGCCTTTGCCTTGCACTGGGCTTTGTATAATATGAAGGCATTAACAATAGCGATATCCACAAAATGGTAAAAAAAAAAAAGTCTTGTACCACTTCTGTCTTGTGGAGAACCTCATAATAGCTGATGAGTGAATCCAACAGGTCGACTCCGCCCATGTGCCTAAAAAAAATTGCAAATATATTAGTAACATACAAATACTATTTCAACAGGGGGTAAATACAATATAATACATGTTATTATACATACTTGTAGTCTTTGATGGCTGGTGGAATGGGGACATCTATCTTGGTCCAACGGCCTGCCTCGTCTTTCACCTTACGCGGCACTGTCTCCTCTCCATGGGCGGTGTGCATAGTGGAGCACATGAAGACATCTCTCGTATCCCTCCACTGGACAAAAAGCAAAGGGTTCTTCACGAATCCACCTGATACTGCCACGGGTAGCTTTGGTGTCCAGAATGTTGACAGAAGTTTTGGGGTAACCCTGTCTGTTTGTCCTGATAGTGCCACAGGCTGTTATTTTTTTGCAGGAGATCCTGAAACAGAACTGGGCTTGTATAAAAATTGTCCACGAAGAGCTTGTACCCTGTGCCCAATAAAGAGGGGTTGACAAGAGTCATAACTGAGTCATAGCTCAACCCTTTTGCATGCTCCTGCACTTTTGCCCTCAGACAAAAAAGTCCCATGTGTAGCCTGTTTGAGAATCTGCCAGCACAAACAGCTTGTAACCCCATCGAACAGGTTTGTTTTTCAGGTATTGTTTGAATACCACTCGAGCTTTTGAAGCAACCATTCTCTCATCAATGGAGATATGCTGATTTGGCTGGAAGTTCTGACGACATGCAGTTCTAATGTCGTTGCAGATGGGCTTGATCTTGGCCAGGCGGTCAAAATCAGCAGTGCCTCTTTTCCTTTCATTTTCAGCATCCTCGTCTGGACTGCTTAGATGAAGCCCGTGAACAATTGAAAAAAATTTCCAACCTGACAGGACTGAGTGAGGAAATGGAAGACTGTATAATCTGCCTTTTCTCCAGTAATCAGTTAGTGCAGGTACTTTCAAGAGGCCCATGTAAATTACAACTGCCAGGAAGGAGTAGAGGTCTTCAATGCTAATGTCTGTCCATGAGCTGTAAACGGATCTGCCGTGCACATTTGTATTGGCCACAATTGTCAATAACACAGTGTTTGTAAAAAACGGTTGAAATAGTTCAAGCACAGTGTAGTTTGACGTGCTGATTATCTGGGGTCCAGGAGTCCTTGTAGGACAAAAGGGGGGGTGGGTGGGTGTGATGTCTGGATCTTCAACATCAAGCCACCTCCCCTCTGCAGGTCTTGGTGGTGGCTCTCTAGCACAGGCACCACGTCCCGTTCCTCTGCTCCTCCCCCGTCTGCTGCCTCTTCTGGTTGTTGTCAACCGACGAGTCTTGGAGGAAGGATCTGGTTCTGGTGCTGGCTCTAAAGATGGTCTAAAAAGCAATATCAACAACAATAAACGATTATAATCTTATATATAATATGTAAAAACAAATATAAAAACAAGTACTACTATAATACTCCTGACAGCACAAAGACAACCTCCTTCATAGGTCTGGAAAGTTCTCCAGTCACTCTGATGGGCCATCAGCCAGTCCTGATATCTCCACTAATCCAATCATCATGAACATTCACACCTCTAACTCCCCAGGAGGCACCTCACTAAAACCCCCCCACGCCCTCTCAGTCCTGAAAGCCTCAAGAAACTCAACCCCCGCAAGCCCCCCAGACCAGACCACACCCTATCCCAAAGAAGCTAAATTATCACTGGGAAGACATGTGGTGGGCCTCACTGAGAAAAAAACTTATTACTTTTAAAAACTTTTATTATTATAAAAAAACTATTACTTACTGATCCTTTTCAACATGGACTTCAGCCAACACAGTTTCTGGCTCCCAATCAGGGTCACTTTGCCTGTAAAAGTGAGCAAACGTGTCATTTATTTGTCACTGTACATACTGTAGTGTCTGCCGATCTAATTTTTATGTAAAATAGTGTGAAAACGCAATAAAAACACACTTACCTATCAAGCATGGCATCCATCCCGTCCAAAAACATGTCCTCAGTTACTTAGTCCACATCAGAAATGTCGCTCTGTCTCAGACTTCTCCTGGTCCGATTCGTCACTGTCCCGCCGCGTACATGCCTCCAGTACTTCATCGACGGTGTATTTCCTTTTTTCTGTACGTTTACCTGTACTTTTATCCATATTTGCGAAGCGAAACAACTTGGTGAACTCACAATGCCAACCACGCGTAATTTACGCACCACGTCTGCAGACTGGCGAAATGCCGGTTACGCAGGCTCCCTTCGGTTTTGTTTACAAGTTTTGCATGGCATGTTACATATCAATGTGTTCCGCTGCTCATTGGCTATAAGATGAGTGACACTTATAGCGTCCAATCAAACTGGTCGATTCTACCAGGGTTGGAGTGGTACGTCATCGTCCCAGCTGTCTGTGGCACTCGTTGGCTATACGAAGTGCCAGTCACCCCCCAGACCCTCGTAATTGGCCAACTTAGGTGTCAATCAGAAGCTAACACTTCCATGTAACATGTTTTAGCATGGTTATCGCCAACAGAAACAAATTACGTCTGATATGATCAATGGAAATGAAAAAAAAATGTCGGAGCTAGTCTCAAGTTAAGTGACGATTTCTGGAGTTTTTGTCCCCTTGAGGATCTATCGTGTGTTTTGGACCTAATCGTTTTACTGGATTATATTCGCTGGAGCCTTACGGACAGAATGAGACCAATACTGCTCGGAAATATTGATGTTTGACTTGCAGGGGGTCTTCAAAGGTAGGGAAAGTCAACTCTTAAAAGTATTTACCTCTCTGTAAAAAAGGCTTTAGTGTCAGTGCTGTGGTTGTTGTGTGTCAAAATGGTTTATATCATCGGAAAGACGAGACTTTGAAGTTTCATTTGATGGGTAGTATGTCGAGGTGCATGGCAGAGGGGCATGCACACATTACTGTAACGTTTTTAAAATGCTGTTATGTCCCGGGACCAGTACGTGTGCGCGTTAAGGGGTTTTAATATATGACATCCAAACATCCTTATAATTTTCAAATACAATACTGCCGTTAGTATAACCAGCCATAATAGATGCATAAATTTACAGTTTACCTTGTGAGGTACCCAATCTGAATCAATTGCTGTTAGCATTCGTTTGTCCTCCGGCGGTTTAAATGCGTTCAGCAGGTGACCGTTGACCAAGTGTTGCTTTTATGCACCTACCCTGGAGGAAGAACCTCCCCTAAAAAGATTTTTAAAGAAAAACATCCGCGTTGTCCTAGAACTTTCTCGTATCCTTTATGTACTTTATATTAATTGCAACAAGCAAAGTAGATACATTTCTTTCCCAATGCTTGAGAATACATAGGAATATATTCCTCTTCATTATTAACTGTACTAGAATCCTTAAATACATTACTTTTCCGTTGTTTAAGTTAAACAGGTGAGTATTTATTATTTCCCAATCCTAGTTGCACAAGCATATAAAAATACATTCATTAGTTTCCCATTGTTCAAGGTAAACATAGGTAAATATTTTTTTCTTTTTAAATTGTGTGCAGGTAAGTATATATCATTTCCCAATACTAGTTGCACAAGCATATTAAGGTAAGTAAATTCCTTTCTCATTGCTCAAGGTGTACATAAATAAGTATTTCTTTTCCAATGGTAATTGCCCAAGTATCCTATCTTTGTTTAAGGCAAGTATTCTGAATCCTTTCATGAAAAAACCTTAGTTTTAGGGGACAAAATGTCCTTTGACCTAAGGCGAGTAGATCATTTGCCTTTTAAGTTTTGAATAAGGTTCAAGTCTATTCTTAACCTTAGGTGTGCAATTCCTTTGTCTTTAACCTCAGAGGTCAAGTTTCTTTTAACATTAGGCAAGCAGATCACTTGTCCTTTAAGTTTAGGTGTGTGGTTTACTAATCCTTAGCCTTAGAAGTCAAATGTCCTTTAACATTAGGCGAGTAGATTAAACATAAGGCATGTAGTTCCCTTGTATTAGGCAAACATTAGGCGTGTTGTTCCTTTGTGTTTAGCCTAAGTGGTCAAGTTTGTTTTTAACATTAGGCGAGCAGATCACTTTGTCCTTTAGGTATGTGGTTTATTAATCCTTAATCTTAGGAGTCAAATGTCCTTTAATATTAGGCGAGTAGATTAAGCATTAGGTATGTAGTTCCCTTGTGCTTAGCCTAAGAGGTAAAGTTCCTTTTAACATTAGGCCAACAGATCATTTGTTGCTAGGGTAGGGGACTGCCAGCCAAGCTGGCACACACGGGTTCACTAGCCCAAGAAATACTAATTCGGTCTTAATTCCACCTATTGCCTAAAGATTATTTTATTATTAAAATTACCTATTTTTGATTTAGTCCCTTCGGAAACTTTGTAATATCCCTATCCATTCTGTCTCTTTTTTAACTCTCAATGTTTTTTGTCCAATATGTTTGGTGTTCTATGGGAAACATAATTGGACTATGATCCTGCTGTGCGAAGTGTGTGTATAAAATGGTTTGCCTCTCCTGGTTTTCTATTAATCGTAAGTGTTGGACAAATCTAGCTTTCACCAAATTTTTTGTTTCACTGATATACAACATTTTACAATTTTTGCATTGAATGGCATAAATGCAGTTTTTCGTGGTTAGCCTCAAATCCTGTAAGATAGGTCTTTCTACTCCTGTTATTGGGTTCTCAATCATTGTTTGATTTTTATAAGGGATTTGCCAAGCACACATTGCGTTTTCTAAGGGTGCATGACGCCCTGACCACTAGATCTTTTAAGTTATTTTTTCTATAGGGCGCCACTATCCTGCATTGTTGTAAATCTGTGTCCTGCAGTTGTATCTGTCCAAAATTCCACCTCAACACACCTACTACCTCACGTGCCTTCTTTGAGAATGTCATCACTATTGGGACTATTTGTTTACCCACTTGTTCATCTTTCTCCTGTATTACTTCCCCTATTTGTACCAATCCTTCCTGTTGTCTATTCAACTGCTCCCACCACTCCTCCAATCTCACCATACTCTCTACTTCAGCCACCTCATATCCTTTATAAAAAAAAATCAAATTCCTTATCCGGGTCTCCCATCCAAGGTTTCCACCACGCTTCCATTCTCATCATTTCCTTCCATACATCCCTCCGAAACTCTTGTTTCAACTCTCCTACAGCTCCGTCCCTGAATACCATCGTAATTTGTCTCCCTTCAACCTTCCACCTTTCCATTCTCATTTCAGGCACCCAAAGACCACTGACCCCTTGTTGATTTCCACACTCATCATCCCTTTGGACCACCAGTCTCTCCCTTTCAACTCCCTGTGTTCCTACCCTCAATTTCAGGTATGGATTTAAAACATTCCCCAACCAGCTCTTCAAATTAAGGTCAACTAAATCTTCCTCCTCGAAGTCACACCACCATTTCTGTCCATTCTCCCCAAATATAAATTTTCCACCCATCCATCCCCAAATTAAGGTCCCGGATCTTATTAGGATCTCTGCCACTGACCCCAAATTCACTAGGGCTCCTTATTTTAGTGTTCCTGATGACCCTATTCGGGGTTCCACCATTAGTCCCAGGGTTCCCCCTCTCCTCCTCATTCAGGTTCCCCAAATTAACCTCTTAATGAAAATATTTGGGGTTCCAACATTAACATTAGGGCCCTCCCCCCTCTCCCGCCCCACCCATAGGCCTTAAGGTTAGGGTTTGGGAAAGGGGAGACTGTATTAGTGTAATCATGGGGTGCATAGTTCTAATATTAGAAGTCTCCATGTTCCCAGAGTTGATACTGTTAACATCAGGGTCCTCCACAAAATTTGTAGGGTTCACCATTTTAACCTTAGGGTTCCTTCTACTAACCTGTGGAGTCATGATTTTAACCTCAGAGGCCCCATCCTCATAGGCCTTAAGGTTTAGGGTAGGGGATAATCACCTTACAGTGACAATGCATTGGTACACTTACTATAGTCATACATGTATTAACATATTTTTTAGGGACCGTCATTCCACCAATACTCAGAGTAATCTAATTGGCTAATCCCAATTGTCTATCTATCATCCTATTAGTGATCCTTTAACTAAACTTAAATCAAGATTTGAATAAAACGATTTGTTTGGGGTTTCAAAGATCAGCTATCCCTAAACGGGTTTTTACAGCCAATCATCACTTTTAATTATTTTCAACCCTCTCATCTGAGTCTAATATAAAATCACCTATTGAATTCGAGATGACATTACCGATCAGTCATTTCTTACTCTATTCTAATTTAAAATCCGGTAATCCAATACACTATTGTTTGCCCTGAACTATCCCTACATCTCCCTTATTTAGTCCATTCCATTATTTTAACCGTGCCTATCCTATCCCATTCACACACTTTCATACCTCTTTCCTCCCTAGCATCCCACTAAATTTCAAAGAAAACCTAAACAAAAAAAGAAATATAAAGATCACCCCACCAAACTTCCAAGCCATCACCATCACAGGCTGCTGATCTACACGATCTTAACATTAGGGTTGAAAAATACTATTTTAGCCTTAGGGCTCCCCCTCACCTGGGGTTAGGGTTAGAATTTGGGTAGGTGTACATATAATAGGACCCCTCCATAAAAAACTTTTTTTATACCAAGGCTAACCCTGCTCACCTTAATCCAAAGCTGCCGATCCCCACGATCTTAACATCAGGGACCCTTCCACTATTTTAACCTTTAGGGACCCTGACCCCCTTGGGGTTAAGGTAAGTCCTTGGGGAGGGGTAGTTCCTATAAAGAAAGAAAGAAAGAAAGAAAGAAAGAAACAGAGAAAAAAACAAAACACCCAAACCTATCTGCCTCATACAACTGGATCGTGCCTATGACCCCTAGGTCTTAACATCAGGGCTTTCAATTACAGTCAGTGCCTAAGGTTAAGAAATAAAAACCACAAAGAAATTCCAAAGTAAAAGAAGAAAGAAAAAAAACTAAATAACCACTCATTCACCCACTCACACAGTATATACTATTCTCAAAATCAAAATAAAAGTTTCCTGTAGGCAGTATATTAATCCCCATTCAAGGTCTTCACTAGCTCCACTTAATTTCATAATTATATATATTCAATTGTCACAGTGCTACCTAACAGCCAACTATTCATCCCTCATAATCCACTCTTATTTCTCACATTTATCCTCTCTCATTCAACCCATCTGGAAAAAAAGGTTCCCAATGTCTCTATCCATCTCAATTCATTTTTTAATCTCAAGGTCTTATTCCAATAACTCTCCTGTTCTAAGCCAAAGAAAAATGGATCATGATCTGCTTGCCCAAAATGTCTATATAATTGGGTAGTTCTTTCCTGGCTTTCTATTAGTCTTAGGTGCTGAATGCACCTTGCCTTTAATGTATTCTTTGTTTCCCCAATATAGATAAGTTGACATTTTTTACATTGAATTCCATAAACGCAGTTCATGGTGTTTAATGTAAAATCCTGAAAAATCGGCAACTCAATAGCGTTTTAGGATTTGTAATCATTTTCTTCCGCCTAAAAGGAATTTGCCAAGCCGTTTTGTTTCTCTTTCTCTTAGTGCACGAAGCCCGAACCACCAAGTCCTTTTGTTTTATTCCTCCGAAAGGCCACCACTAATGTAAAGTTTTGCAAATCCTGATCACGCTCTTGTACCTCCATAAAGTTTCGCTTCAGGATCTGTGTCGCCAACTGCGTCTGACTGGAATAAGTAAAAACCATTGGGATTATTTGTTTTCCTCTCTCACCCGGGCTTTCGCCACTTCTCTCCATTCCCAAACTCTGTCCTTTGCTCCTCCCCATCTAATTGTTGTTCCTCACTTCTTCAGCCTTCCCATCCTTCCACATCTTCCACTTACACCCCTCCTCCAATCCCTCCTCCACCTTACTCGTTGCTGTTACCTCTAAGAATTCCTGCACCCATTGTTTGCATGACCATCCCTCCACTCTTCCACCAAAGGGTATCAGGAAGCCCCACTCACCATCCTCTCCTGCCTTCACATACTCCCCCACATTTAATCCATACCAAGCCCTATTTTCATTATTCATAATCCCATCCTCCTCCTGTGAAATCAGGGAAACACATTCAAAGCATGCTCAAGAGATCATGCCCTCCCACGGAAGCCAAAATCTTTTTGCTCCCCTCTATGGGAACTAACTTCAGGACCACTCCATCTGATCTTATATTTTGGATTGGAATTGGAGCAAATTAGTCCATCCTTGAGATCAGTCGTGGTGGATCCCAATACTGTTTGCCCTCCTTGGGGTTTAGCCTTAGGGCCCCTCCCACTAGGGTTAAGCTTAGGGATAGAAATCTGGTAAACTTGTAACAATCTCCAATTGCCTCATTCTCTGTTCACCCTCCGGAGTTTTGACATCAGGGCTCCACCTGAAAATTATTATCAGGCCTAATATGGAGACCCATAGGATCCATATCCAAACTCCTTATTTCAACCTCCGGGTTAATCGCCCCCATCCCAACATCCAGCCCGACCCCCTGGGTCTTAACATCAGGGCCCCTCCTACCGAGGTTAAGGTTAGAATTTAGAGGGGGGCCAGTCAATCCTCCATTAAGATCAAAATCTATCCATCCACTTTCCATACTACCCCCACCATTCTCAGCAGAGGTAACCCTATATTCCTCTAAAAACCTCCTCTACTTCAGGTCTCGGATCATCCATTCCAACTCATCAAGGTAACTATTCAATACTCCTTTCCTGGCCTGAACTAAACCAAACTGTTGCCCAAAAATCCATTCCTTTTCTTTCTTTTGCAGGCTCGAATCATCATGGATTGGCCACCGAAGCGGACCCTCCCAGATCGGAAACAGAAGAGAAGAACAGGTAGTAAAGGAAGACAGCTAAGTTTTTTTCTTTTTCAGGGAAAGAGGTAGGTCATTACTTTTTCAGGAAATCTAATGTTCAGTTTAAGTCGTGGCAGATTTGACCCTACCATCACAAAACGCTCCATCAAATCCTTCCAATCCGATTCCCTCCTATGCCAATAACCCGCCGTTCCTTGACCCAACTGTATCCAAAGTATTTTCTCATCCACCCAATCATATTGCGTCAACCATGACATGTCCTCAATACTTTCATCCTGTTGTCCTTTCATTATCTGAGGAATCCCTGTCCATTTGTTCAATACAATCTGTGTCATATTCAAGTAATTCCCATACGTCTCTTCCACTTCTAATCTGACCTCCCTCAAAAATCTCCTCGAATAGCCCCTCTTCCTTAGCACAGAAAACTAAATTTTAGTAGCCTCACGAGCATGCTGTTCATCCGAGTTGATTCTGTAGAATCTGATCAATTGTGACTTAATTATCCAACAAAATGTATGTCTGGGGTGATAACTATGTCTCTGTAGCAGAGCATGAGTGTCAGTAGACTTAAAATAAACCTTAGACCCAATTGTTTTCTCATTCTCCGATATCCCTTCAAAATAAAGTTGCGTATCCAAAAAGGTCACCGTCTCCCAACTCATCTCTGCCGTCAAATTGATCATTTTATGAGTCTCATTCAATGTATTGACAAATCTCTGGAATTCCTCCTTAGTATCCACCCATATACCAAATATATCGTCCAGATATGTAAAGTACAATAGCTGCAATTTATGACATTTTAAAAAAGCCTGCTGTTCCCACTCCGCCATATATATATATTGGCATAGGAAGGGGCATACCTCTTGCTGTACCATGGAGTTGAATCTCAAAACAAATGAATTTGAGTTCAATGGTTCAATGTATTTGTAAGTCCAACAGTTTTTAAAAGATAAGATACTCATCTGGCCTATAAATCTCCGGAAGCTTCTGAAATGTCCTAGCCACCGCTTCCAATCCTAGTGCAATATCGATATTCGTATAGAGTGATTCAACATCCATACTAAACATAAAGGCTATTTCCGGTATCCTGTTCCTCACCAGTTGTAAAAAAATGTGTCACGGACATAACTATTATGCTTCTGAGACAGAGGATTTAAATAGTAATCCAAGAACTCAGAAACCCTATAGGATTCCGAAGAGCAGTCCGACACAATCGGTCTGGCACGGTCCATGTCTCCGGCCTTTTATGTACTTTTGGAAGCAAATAAAACTTACGCAGCCTTGGATTTGAGGGGCCTGACAAAAACTCTGTTTATATGTAATGAAACCTTCCTCCTGCATACTCCGTAAAACACTAATCATATCCTTTCTGACCTTTTAAGGCGTCGGTAGTGTAATTTATTCTGAAGTTGTCTCTGAGCTTCACAGACATATTGCTCACGATCCATGATCACCGTACTGGAACCTTTATCCGCGGGTTTAATAATAATATCTTTATTCCTCACCCTGAAATATTCCAATGACAGTCTTTCCGCTTTTTTTAAATTATCCGATGCCCTGGGACACTCATGAATTTCCACAATATGTTTCCGATCTTTCTCAATTAACTCCAATACTACTTTACTTATGTTATCCACTGCCGGAATCCAGTGCGACAGCTCCACAAACTTTTTTGAATCTTGACCAATCTCATATTCAAAATAGTCGAGTAACTTTAGTCTGCAATGATATCTAGCCACATCTCTTCTAATTTTGTCAAAATCTATCTCACTCGGAACCGGCACAAAACTCAACCCCCGCTGTAATAAAGCAATATCCGCCTGTGTCAATAAGCAATCATTACTCAAATTCAAGATGTTCACCTCCTTTCCAGCAACAAACTCCCTTTCAAACTGTAATAAATCCAGCATTTCTAGTCAGAAGTCCATCTGCACAAAGCCCTGTTGTCCTGTCCAATGAATGACATCATCCGGCTCTACCTCCACATCACCCAGACCTAGGCTCTCTATCACTTGTCCTCCAACCAAAGAATCCAGAATCCCATTCACTTCCTTCACTCTCTCCACCACCTCCTCCGAATGTGATTGTTCAGAATATGGAATTTTAGTCACAAATACCTGCTGCCGGAAACTTCCTACGGCACCTATCAAAGACTGAAAGGAACCTCTCCTCAAACTCTCTCTGGAGCCATGTTTATTACAATCATTTATCCCTACTGCCAACACTACTTTCAACATTTTATTATCCACTATCCTTATCGTGTCCACAATCGCTTTTAAATTCATTAACTGTTACACCCAGAAAACTATATACCTTGACCTATTTCTGCCTAGAACAAGGTATTCTTCCTAAGTTTGAATCACCCAAAATTTTATAGGGGTTTTCTGGTTTGAAATTCAATTGCTTAGCTTTCAAAAGCTCTCTCCACCCCCTAACAACCTCAGGCCGCTGTATCACCTCTATCTCATCTAGATTCCTATGATTCGGCAAATCATTGGGATTAGTTTGAGCTGAGTTCTCAAACGTCTGTGATGTGACTCCATCATCAATCATCCTCTCCCCTTCCTCAACCTCCATCCTGATTCATATCACTTAGACATAATTGATCTGTCGAAGATCTTGCCAGACTACCAATAACAGAAGCATCATCATTATCTACTACCTGTTCCTCCTCCACAACTTTATCCTTATCCAACCTATATTCTTCCACACCCAATATCTGTTGTTCCTCAATTTGTACTCCTACTATACCCATTTCCTCATATAACCCCTCCTTTCTTGCAACCCTCTTCGAGTGCCCCTCATCTAACTCTGCAAAATGAGAAACCCTCGACTCTGGAGAGGAATACTCAAATATCAGTTTCGATACCATCTACCCGAGCTGACATCACTTCCTGTACACCACATTCCATTCCTTCTCTAAACTAAACTCCTCCCTCCTTCCTCTCCTCCCTCCGGTGCAAGCGATTCCCATCTAAGGAAAGCCTTATGTTTTTATTTTGCACATTACCCTTGCAGGCCCCCTGTCCCCTTCGCTCACCTTCATTCCGATTCCCAGACTCAGCCGAACTTGATAAATCCGTCTCCAATATACCTAGTTGTTCTAATACTTCATTAGCCCCAAAGGAAATAGAAGAGGAAAAGGAAGGAAAATCCACCTGTTGGTCCGTCAATCCCCCAAAACATTCAACTCTTTCATCCATATTCATACTTTTAATTTTATTAACCCCTCCATTCACCTCCACCTTATCTGCACCAATCTCACATACAGGTTGGGCTACTGAAAGAGTAGCTTGCCGATCTCTACGAAAAGAATATGTACTATTCCCACCCACCCCTGAGAAGAAATAGAGGAAAGAACAGAAATAGGAGGTAAGTTGTGTGCCAATCCATTCCGATCATTCATCAATACCTTTTTTACTTTTCTTAGAACGCATCGATACTACGGGAATCCACTCCTCCTTTGCCATCTCTGGATCCCGTATATTAGCAGGGTTCAAAATATCCAAATCTAAATCTGCAATACAACCATATTCAAGTAAGGACTTCGATTTATGAATAGAAGAACCTGTTAACTTTATTCTATATCGAACTTTAGCAAAATGAATCGATTTCTGTAAACCCCTCTCAATAGTCTGGATCCTAGGATACTTCTCCAATGAGATGTTTAAATAGTGTTTCAATATCCCCAAATTGGCCACCAACCAATCCCAGGTATTTTGTTGCACTCTCTCTCTAACGTACTCCGACTAGGAGCTGCTGGCTTAATAAAGGCCACCAACTTCCGGGCATGTTTCTGCATTCCCAAAGGAACTTGACCTGTATTTAAAGAATTAAAAATAATCTCCAAATGATGGATTGCTTTTAAACTAAATACCTTTTATAACCTTCAGGAGCTGCCCTCCCAGATGGATGCAAGGAAGGTTGGGATGATTCCCCTATCGAGTCCACATCAATGTCATTATCCAAGTTGTTAAATCCCACAGTACTCCGAATTGATCTCATCATCAAAGTTCTAAATAAAACACATTAACCCATACATCCAACAATAAACGAACCACACAATCTTAAGATCAAATTAAACTTTTTTCACCAGGGCTATATATGTCAATATATTACTTATCAATATAAATATCTTAGATCTTACCCTACTCCCATGTAATGTCATTCATTAGGGAAAGCCACTTGATTGCTCCTCTGAATTGATCCAGGCCCAAATCCTAGTAGGACTAACAATCACTGACCCACTAAATCATACGTGCTTTTAAAACAAAGTGCTATCAAAATAAGTGCTATCATACTATTACAAATTCCATGCAATATGAAAAACTATAAACAAACTTTTTTTCTAATCTAAATATCCAAGTGGAACTATTTTGCAACAAACCGTCCCCCCTGAATATCCTACCAAAATAAAAAAAAAAAAAAAGAAAAACGTGGTCGAGAAACACGATTTTGAAACAAACCGTGTCTCTATCTCCCTTTCACATGCATCAAACCAACAAACATAAAATAAATAAAGAACAAATTTTGTTTAGTGTGCACCGTGATCACATTTAAAAGAACAATACAAACATATATACTTTACCTCAGGCCTGATATCATTGTAAAGTTTGTCATAAACAGAGCTCTTTAATTTAGTTTAAATTCGAGTAAGCTTACCCACAAAGTTTCACATAGAAGTGTAAGACAAACAAAACAATCACAAACAAAAACCCAAACGCTTCGCTTCACAAAAAGCTTCAGAGGGCAGAAAGAATTTTGCTGTCAAGGCCCAACTGCAATCCTCCAGCTATATATCTACACTCCCCTGAGGGTCTGCACCAGGTGGTTGTTGACCTTTCAAATTAGACCTCCCCTCATTGCCATGATGGTTTCATTTCTCCAATTATAACTAACTCAACCAATCCTTGTGTTATAATAAAAGTCAAATCAACTTTATTAGATAAAATCTTGAAATAAAATCTCAAAATAAAACAAGACATAATCTAGTTCCCTGGTCCTATTAAAACAAATCACAAACATAACCTAAATAACCTCTGCTATAGAATATATCTTATTCCATCTCAGTCACCTAATCCACTGACTGGAATTTCCCCCAATCGACTTCAAATCGATAGTTACAATTAACTTAGTTCCTCACAGAGTTACTTCACTCTTTTAGACAATTATTTAGAACTGGAGCCTGGACACTGGCATGGTCAGGCTTAGGGTAGGGGATGCCACCATTAGTGCCACGCACGGGTTCACTAGCTCCACTTCATTTCATAATTATATATTCATTCAATTGTCTCAGTGCTACCTAACAGCCAACTATTCATCCCTCATAATCCACTCTTATTTCTCACATTTATCCTCTCTCATTCAACCCATCTGGAAAAAAGGTTCCCAATGTCTCTATCCATCTCAATTCATTTTTTAATCTCAAGGTCTTATTCCAATAACTCTCCTGTTCTAAGCCAAAGAAAAATGGATCATGATCTGCTTGCCCAAAATGTCTATATAATTGGGTAGTTCTTTCCTGGCTTTCTATTAGTCTTAGGTGCTGAATGCACCTTGCCTTTAATGTATTCTTTGTTTCTCCAATATAGATAAGTTGACATTTTTTACATTGAATTCCATAAACGCAGTTCATGGTGTTTAATGTAAAATCCAGAAAAATCAGCAACTCAGAGCGGTTTTAGGATTTGTAATCATTTTCTTCTGCCTAAAAGGAATTTGCCAAGACGTTTTGTTTCTCTTTCTCTTAGTGCACGAAGCCCGAACCACCAAGTCCTTTATTGTTTTATTCCTCCGAAAGGCCACCACTAATCTAAAGTTTTGCAAATCCTGATCACGCTCTTGTACCTCCATAAAGTTTCGCTTCAGGATCTGTGTCACCAACTGCGTCTGACTGGAATAAGTAAAAACCATTGGGATTATTTGTTTTTCTCTCTCACCCGGGCTCTCACCACTTCTCCATTCCCAAACTCTGTCCTTTGCTCCTCCCCATCTAATTGTTGTTTCTCACTTCTCCAGCCTTCTTATCCTTCCACATCTTCCACTAACCACTTACACCCATCCTCCAATCCCTCCTCCACCTTACTCGTTGCTGTTACCTCTAAGAATTCCTGCACCCATTGTTTGCATGACCATCCCTCCACTCTTCCACTAAAGGATATCAGGAAACCCCACTCACCATCATCTCCTGCCTTCATACTCCCCCACATTTAATCCATACCAAGCCCAATTCTCGTTATTCCTAATCCCATCCTCCTCCTGTGAAATCAGGGAAACCCATTCAAAGCAGGCTCAAGGGTTAGGGTTAGGTTAGGGTTAACAGAGATTCTATTCACCCCTAAGGGTGAATGTATGCACGGGTACACTACATACAGTTGTGAAGAAAGCACTTTAATTCACTAAAGGAGCACATATTTCAAATCTAAAATCACTTAAATATACTTTATTAAAATGGCTCTTAATAATGCCTACCATCTGTCATACTGTCTTTTATCTATGAGGACATCTTAATTCAGATATGTGGGCAGAATTGAAACCACTCCCCTCACCTAATAGACTTGACTCAATTTAATCTGGCAAATTCACCCAAGCCTTCATAATAAGTATTAAACTAATAAATATAATGGTGTTTATCCCAAAAAAATTAAAAGTAGCCTTCCTCTAAACAATCTTTCCTATCAAATTTGGATCATATTAAAGTGCAGGACTATGTAATCTCACTCTGCATGGGTCCACCTTAAATCTAAGTTCATGGATACCCCGCAAAGAAAGAGATCCACAGCAGGAGAATTATTATTGGTAGGGCTGGGTGTCCCTATATTATTTTAGGTTTAGACACCCAGTCACAAACTTATCAGGGATCCACTCAAAACTCCACTGCCCACCCCCACCCATTTTAAGTTTAGTCCTAAGGGTGAGGGGTAGGTAAGTCCAGAATCGGAACCTCCCCTACATGCCAAGCTACAATACACAAAAGACCGAAACCATTTTAAGATTTGGCACCCCTTACTAAATTTAAGATTAGACACCCAGTCTCAGATTAGGGTTAATGGAGATGAAAGTGTGCCCCAAACTTGGGGCACACCGAATGCACTGGTACACTTCCGACGTTTTATAACTCTACAATAGTTCCCCGACACATCATATATCCCTAAAAAGCCATAAATATTTAAAACACCCCTTAAAACTA
Organism: Polypterus senegalus; assembly: GCF_016835505.1. Taxonomy (NCBI): domain Eukaryota; kingdom Metazoa; phylum Chordata; class Cladistia; order Polypteriformes; family Polypteridae; genus Polypterus; species Polypterus senegalus. The sequence goes on along the minus strand of NC_053156.1, from coordinate 94,729,660 downwards.
ATTTAAAATAGACCCCTCCCACAAATAATATACTTAGACCATAATGTGCATAAATTAATTTAAAACTGCCTCATCAATGGTCTATAAAATAAATTTGTAAAAAGGTCACTAAAATTGTCATAAGAGGGTTAAAATCTAATACTAAATGGCTCTAAAAAATAAACGGGTTATAAAATTTAGATAAAATTAGGGCTAAAAAGGATCAAATTTAAAATCAGGAATAACTTAGGGCTATAAAAGGAAAAACAGTAATAAAAAAAAAACAAAAAAACCCTGGCCTATAGTGGAGAGGGCCACATTAAGTTTAATTTTACAACCCCCCCACTATTTTAAGATTAGGGCTCTAGTTTACAAATGGACCCACCCCCACGAACTTTAAGTTTAGTATTTGTCGTAGGGGTAGGCCCATCTAAAAAGCAACAGGAAGATCACATTAATGTTAGGACCGAGGCTGCCTTGACTCCAAATTTCAGCCCCGGTTCACGATCCTTAAGATTAGGCATCGGGATGTAGAAAAGCCACCCCCCCACGGACTTTAAGGTTAGTCCTGGGGGAGGGTAGGCCCATCTACACCGAGACCCCCAGGAGTCAACCAACCTCACCGCCAACTCCTTGGTGAGTACAGCCTTGGCCGATGAAGTTTTTTAAATTTAGATGCACACACGGGAAAACGCCATCTACTAATTTACAATGTTTTTGAATGGCCAAATTGAATTCTTCTCTCTTTTCTCCCGTGTGCCCATCATATACTGGTGGCAGCAGGGAAAGATAATGATCAGCTACCGGAAAACAATGCTTCATGTTGGTTATCAGCTGGGAAACAATTTTATCAAATTCAGAGGTGGAGTCTCAAACAATGTAGTTTAGGCCTAAGAAGGCCGCCACCACCACCTCGGCTGTCACCTCTTTTGATCGTTTTACCCAGCCCATACACTGCTCAATTGTCTGCGCGGCAGCAAAATTTAATTATCCAACCCGGCCGGCCCGTATTTTTCAGGAGAGACAAGCTCTCATCCGTCAGAATGACCCTAATATCCTGCTCTATGCCTAACTCCTCCATCCATTTGGGATGAACTAAAGGATTTGGATTATTTGAAAAAGATGTTAAAAATTGTGGAACAGCAGAATTGACAGGCATGTCATTCATCATCTGTTCCGATCGTTTGTTTTTAGTTTTTTGTTTACATTTTTTCGGAGGGTTGGCAGAGCTTTGGACTCCCTCCCCAAGACTGGGAGGGGTAGAGTCAGTCTGTACGGAGGATCTCTGTGATCCTGTAGGCTCAAGGCTGCATATCTGCGGCAAGGCCGGCCGAGTCCCAGCTTTCCTCCTCCTCCTCTGGGTGACACTCGGAGGTACATCAATCGACGTTTGTGGGTCCCCCGGCGTCTCAGTGGAGTGAGGTTCTTCCTGTTGTAGATTTGGAGGATGCCACTCCAAGGTCCCGATCCAGAAGGTTTTTATAAATGGTCTTTCTAAAAACAGATAAAGAGGAATCAGTCACTTTGTTTGTACCTCTTCCTGATATGCCATAGCTTTTGCCAAGGCCACTTCATTGAAAGGAGGCAGATCATCCGAAACCGCCTGAATGATTTTGTGGTAATGATTTTTCATTGAGGCAATGATGTCAGTCAGCCACAAATCTGTTTTAGCCCTAATCTCCCGAAGAATTTCTTCATTAGGAGAAGAGGGCTTAATGTTGCTGACTGCATGCTCTTTATGCCTCAACATACCTTTTGGTGGCTCCGGGCTTGATAATACCTTCAGATGATGAATGGCCTGGAATAGCTGGAAATATACTCTCTGGACCGGTAGGGATGGCATCCTCCAAGTCAATAAAAGTCTGTGTACTCCTGTAAGAAATTAAAAAGGACTTAAACTGTTCCCCAATCTCAAAAAGCACCACCCCAAACGAGGACAACACAACAGCAACCAAGAAACACCAGATAAAAAGGTAAGAAAAATTGAAATAATGAAAAAATGACTCGCCCAACCTTGATTGACTTAGACTGTCTCTCAAGCCCCTAAGGATGTGTACCAGGAATAACAGGATCTAAAAGGTAAGTGTTCTAAGGTAAGTATTTATTTTTTTAGCAAAATTAAAAAGGGAATTGCAAAGGGAAAGATTTAAATGTGAAATGGTATAAAAACTAAAAATGTGCAATAAAAAAATCTTGTGTATGTAATTAAAACCGAGTGAAAAAATGTGAAAAAAAAGTAAATACTGTAAAAAAAACTTTAATAGAAAATTCAAAACAGGGGGAAAAAAGGAAAAAAATTGGTGAAATGTAACAAAATAAATACTTACTACTTCAGGATCCTGAAAACTAAAAAAGGTTAAAGCTAAGAAAAAACAGTTAAAAAATTAAATCTTTAATAAATATCATTAAAATGTTGCAATAAAGTTTAAAATCAGGTAAGTAAAAAGAAACATTCAAACCCAATTCCTATATTTTGTGCACTAAAAGAGAAAAGCAAATGGTTAGCAAGACTCCCTCTCCTGACGTTTCGCTCTGTAGGTGCTTTTTCAAAGGAGTGAAGAGTCTTGCTATTGTGAGGGATTTTATGTGTCTGGGCTTGTCCCAGGTGCTCGTTAACCCCTCCCCCACTAATCACCCTGGCTGCCGCATGAAGCCCTTAGGGCTCATTTATACTTCATGCTCTGAACGCGTACGCGCCCGCATCATGGCTGCCAGGCGTTCCCAGCGTTCATTTCACGCGTCCTCTGAGCAGGTCCTCAGAAATTAACGCGACGCGTGCGCGAGTTGCAGTACCAGCAAAAAGTCGGAGGGCGCTGTGTGTTCAATTTGGAACGTGACGTCAGAGTTTTTGTTTAATCAACATGGCTGAACGGTTTGAGGAAGATTTAATAGAGGAGGTGAGAAAATATCGTCATCTATATGATGTTACAACCCCTCTCCACAGTGACAAACACGCTTGCCAGAACAGCTGGCATCAAATTGCCATGTCTTTGGAGCAGACATTGAAACATGCAAGACGAAGTGGAAACAAATTCGAGACAGAAACGTTCGTGCAAGGCGGAAAATGGCCGGGAAAAGAAGTGGCGATTCGGCCGATTCTGCGTTTTGTCCTGAGATCGTCAAGCGTCTCGCATGGCTTCATAACTTTGTCAGCCATCGTACAACCGACACAAATTTCGATACTACGGTAAGTGTTAAAACTTTGTATTTAATATATAAAAATAATATAGCATATTTTACGTTAATGTGATTTACCTAATCACGGAGCAATTTTCTGTTTACTCTGTTTTCTTTATGTATAGTATCCTTATCATTTATTTTTTAACAACGTGATACTTTATATTTACACAAGTTGTGTATACATGCAGTGTGTCGCTGTGGGTCTGAACGTCAATCAATGACGTTCAATGACACTGATACTGTGTTGACCCAAATCAGGTCACTTCACCCACCTGTGCTCCAACTGGAAATGCAAAAGAAATGTGGGAAACTATTTTAAAGTTGCTGGACAAAATATAAATGTAAAGGTATATTGCCTCCAAATATTTTTTGCCCCCATGTTGCAGTCAGTACAGTTTGTTGATAGAAATAAATTGTATTTTTTATTATGGTTACAGACAAGCAACCAGGAAATCCCAGGACCAAGCACAATACATGTGCCTCCACCGGCAGTTGAGCAACACTATTCTGCAGACTTTGTCTCGCCTGCAAAACAAAAGTGAGAAAGCACCAGACGTGTGTAGTGCGTTTTGTGGATACCTGGAACAGTTCCTTCTGCAGCATCCACAACCAGATGCTAAAAAACTTGTAAAGGACATAAAGCAACTGATGGCTTCATATGAGTAGTTTTATAAACTCATTAATATTTTGCAAAAGTAATTGTTAATTGAAAGGTGCAAACTATTTATACTTCACATTTCTATTTTGTTCTTATTGAGTTTTATATATTGATATTTATATAATAGTTATATTTTGGAAACTGTATATATATTTGTGTTCATTTATTGGACTGTTACTTTTATTGGTTTATGTTTAAATAAACACTGTGTTCAGATTGTTTACATATGTTTTTTGCATGTCACATTCCTTTAAAAATTGTTTATTTAAAGATTTACAAATATAACAAATTGATGTTACAGATCTTACAGAACTGTTTAGCATTACTGCAGCAAAAGTAACTTCCCGTTTTTCTTCCAAAAATGCCACATAAGTAAAAAAAAAAAAAAATTACAATCTCCCAAAATCTTGAATATTTACATTCTACACCTTTGAGGGCCAAATTATGACAAAGAACATAAACCTATCCTTAAATGACTGACTTTCCAGGATGCTGTGCTCCACCGAGACACACTTTCCCTGCGACAGTCTGAAAGTATTCTTTAAGACAGTCACGGACAAGTGTGCCAGTCCTTGTAGCCCGGCTGACAGTGAGGCGTCCTGGGTTTGTTAAGTTGGAATCACCCTCAACTGTGCATCTCCATTCTCCTGGGATGTTGCCCTCATCCACCAGGTGTCTGGACACACATCATGTCCCATCAGGCTCCATACTGTCACCAGTGCAGAGATAATTGTGTAGACAAATGCACGCTTTGGTGATGACTTGTGCTCTGTCAACTGAACACTCCATGGCCTTTCCAAAAATTCTCAACCTAGCAGCAAGAATTCCAAATGCATTCTCTACAACCCGTCTGGAATGCCGATAATTGTAGATGCGCTGCTCAGGAGTGAGATTGGTTCCTGTAAATAAAATATGAAACAAAATCATGATTACATTTCTATATAAGTATCTCTGTTAAAAAGACAAACACACCAAAAAAGGAAACTGTGTGTGTGTGTGTGTGTGTGAGAGAGAGAGAGATACAAAAAACACATTCCCAGTCCTAATATTATTATTTTTCATTTAGGCATTTGAGAAAAAAACATTTAATGTCTCAATCCACTCTCTCTCTCTTTTCAAAATGTACTATCTGAAAAATTTGATAGAGAGCTGTATTTATAATTTGGCTCTCCATCAACCTGAGATGCTGGGTAAACCTTGATTTTAATGAAATTTTTATCTCTTCTATGTATATTGCTTCACAGTCTTAAATTGCATTCATACAATTTTGAGTTTACATTTGGATTTTCTTTATTATAAGTAATCTTGTTATAACATAGTATAAGGCATACACTTCAATATCTTTTAAAATTTTGTTTTTCCTGTAGGCATTGATTGATTTGAAATTCTGTAAAGGTGAATAGGTCGATTTAGTAATTCTTGAAAGTGGGAAAGTATAACTCTCACAACATGTTGTGTTTGGGAAGAAAATGTAAACACCACTGGAATATCTGTAAGCTGGACATTTATAGGAGAAACTGTATAACAATCAGGCTGTGGAACAAGAACATCAAATCCATATCAATCATACTTTCTATCATTCCCCCATCCACTAATTAGGATTAGGTATGAATATCATATCATCAGTAATTGTTCATACTGACCTGAAAAGGGTCTCATCAGGTTATTCTTCAAAGGGAATGCTTCATCTGCGACAAAGACATGGGGGCTCAGCACTTCACTGCCAGGCAGAGTAGATGGAGGCGACAGGGACAGGTTTCCTTCAATAAGTTGTGAGCCAAACTTGCTTCTCACAAATACTCCTGCGTCACTGTCACGTCCGTATGCTCCTATATCCACAACAGTGAATCTGTATCTGGCATCACACACAGCCAATAGGATGAAGCTGAAGTATCCCTTGTAATTAAAAAATGCGCTTCCGGAGTGACATGGTGCACGTACCCTCACATGTTTCCCGTCTATTGCGCCAAGGCAGTTTGGAAAGTTCCAGAAATCCCGTCTTATGTTCTTCCACTGATCTGTATCAGGGAAAGCCACAAACTCATCCTGTAGGACAGTCCATATGGCTTGGCAGACCTCGGCCACGATTTTACAAACTGTTGCTGTGCTGAGCTTGTAGCTGGCTGCTAATGCTCGTAGACTCAAGCCTGTTGCAAGGTAACGCAGTGTAACAGCAAGCCGGATTGCAGGTCCAACAGGATTAATGTGCGTACGTCGATGTTTGATGTGTGGCTTGATTCGGTGAAGCAAATCGTCAAACTTAACTGCCGACATGCAAAAGTATTTGTGGTGTTTTTCCGCATCCATTTGTCGCATGGGAAATACAAGCGACGAATATTCCCCATCATAATAACACGATACATTTAAAGGCCTCACATTCCATCTCCTGTGTGTTTGTTTCTGTCTTTTTTTCATCCTTCGCAACAGCATGAGAATACAAAAGTTTCTCCATTGACATCTTCTTTTCCCCTCAACTCACAACACAATGAAACCGGGCGTTGTTTACTCGCTGTGATATAATGATTTTTCACACTGCCACCTGGTGGACTCCTCCAGATTTACGTAAAGTACGCGTGCAAGTATAAACACTTCAACGCTTGCGTAGCAGGAGCGTCCACTGCAGCATGCGTCGCGTGAAGTATAAATCCAGCCTAAAAGAGATAGCACTAGAAAGAAAAGGGAAGGTTAAGTCCACTATAAATAATTCAAAATGTATTAAATAAGTGCCCGATTCCCTATAAAATTTGTCCCGCCCCAACTACACTCTCTAAAACTAACCCCCATTGAATTTAAAATAAGGGATAAAAAAATATTTAAACAAACACTAATATTAGTAGTAGCCTATCAAATGAAATTCAATAAACTAAATCTACTAAGCCGAATCAGTACCTAAATAATAAAATAAATAAATAAATAAACAGATACTGAGACCTCCATTTAGCCTTGAATTGATAAAAATATCCTTAGGCTTAGTGCTCCTACTAAATACCCCGATGTGCCAAGGAGCTATCAGAGGACACTGGCAAAGGTCAGGTTAGGGTTAATGGAGATTAAAGTGTGCACCAAACTTGGGGCACACCGAATGCACTGGTACACTTCCGACATATTATAACTCTACAATAGTTCCCAAGCACATCATATATCCCTAAAAATCCATAAATATTTAAAACACCCCTTAAAACTAATTTAATTAATATACCTAGACCATAATGTGCATAAATTTATTTAGAATTTTAAAACTGCCTCATCAGTGGTCTATAAAATAAATTTGTAAAAAGGTCACTAAAATTGTCATAAGAGGGTTAAAATCTAATACTAAATGGCTTGAATTCAACTGTGATTGCCAACTGGAGTACCCTGAGGAAACCCCTGAGGACACGAGAAGAACATGCAGACTCCATGTAGGGAGGACCTGTGATGAGCACCCGGACCTCTTTGTAGTGAGGCAGCAGCGTTATCACTACACCACCATGCTGCTTAATAACACAACCAATAAAAGCAAATATCACAGCTGATTCAATAATAGACTTATTAATAGTAACTTTATAGTTTTTTTCTTATTTAAATGGTTCATTTCCTTTAGAAAAGATATCAACTTTATTTCTTCTTCCTTTTTCTTCTTACTTTTTTGTCATTCTAATGAAAGGTAATGCTCTCCTGGATAATTCCTGGAAGTTTCTGTGATGCTTGTTATGAGAGGTGGACTAAGAGAACATCTAAGAGTTCTCCTCCATTTCCTTCAGATGTTTCTCAGTATATTTAAATTTAAACAAGAAATAAAGTTTATCCTGAAAATGTTGTAGAAGCCAGTGTGGATGTGATAGTTTATTACTTTTTAAAAAGTACAAATTGTTGAGGCTCTTTCAGATAATATGACTGCAGTTGAAGATGAGCCATTTGAAGTCACGTTTAATGTACAATTCACATCTGCAGCCTGTAGAAGTTTGTGATTCTGCAGACCCGGCCCACAGAGTGCTGCGTCATTTTGTGGTGTGTGGGCTGCAGCAGACGTCACGATCTCATAAACCAACAGTGAACGTTTGAAATGGAGTGTGGAGCATTTGAGGTTCTACCAGGACAACGACAGGTTTGAATCTCCCTCAGAGATCACCGATAATATTTAAAATTTAACTTTTATTGATTTTGAACTGTTTGTGTACTGCTGCTTGTGAGTGCAATGTGTGCAAAGTGTACTTTTTACCACAAAACTCTAAAGTACATTATAGTAGTAGAAAATAAAAAGACCAATAATACTACAATGTATTTAATTGATCTTTTCAAGACAGGGAATTTCAGAACTAAACCATGAAGTACATCACTACAGATGGCAGCCATACTGCTGAATGTGTGCAGTGCTATTCCATTCTATTTATTGGTATTTTATGTCACAAATCTTTTGAGTATCTTGCTGTACTTTTTCAAGGAGTAGAGTGCACTTTCATATTGACCCTTTATTGATCTAAAACAAAAAATGCATCTTTTATCAAGGAATTCTCAAACTTGTGCAACTTTCTGGTCCTGAATTTTTGAGTGTCTTTGCCATGTTGTGCCACTCCATCAATTTCCTTTGTTGTTTAATACCAAGCCACCCAATAGTACATTCCTCCTTGCCTCCACTTCACTAACACTAGAATTACCAGAGCCTACGAAAAAACTCGTAATTCCGTCCCACCTTAAATCGCTTCTTAAAATCGTTCACAGCTCTCCGCCAGCGTCTTTTGTCATCTAAATGTGCTGATAAAAATCAGGCTGCAAGCAGCCGGCTATTCCATCCCCCCACCGACTTAGAACGGGCACAAACTTCTCCCAGCTCATGCCTTGATTGATTATCTGGGAGTGAAGTGGAGTTTTAGAGTGGAAAGAATAGATTATTATTTGGAATACACGCATTTCACGTGTGTTCCGTTTCTACAGTAATCCGTGTAAACACATTTTTAAAACAGAAACGTTTTTCATATTGTAGTAGTAAATGACAAAATGTAAGCATAAACTATATAATGTATGAAGCCTGAAGTCCAAATATCAAAAAAAGGTACACATATAACAGAACAAGTATGCTTTTATTCAAAAATATAACTGCAGAAAAAAGCCACCTTAGCATGCCATATTGACACGTACGTACTGCAGCTGACACAGTAGCATAATGGTATCAGCCGCTTACTGGTATCCAAAAGCTAATGAGTTCGATCCCACATGGTTCAGTTTTGAGAAGTAAACTGCTCTTATTCTTACTATTTTAGAATAAAAACATGCATTTGATTTCAGTGTGTAACAGCCAGTAATTTATGATACTTGTAAAGGTTAGTTTTTTTTTTTATTCACTTTTCATTCTCAGTCTCAGTCGTGTTCAGGATCCTTCCCTACCCCCCATCTGAGAATGCTGTTTTCACATAAAGATGCGCTGTAGCTCTGCAGCGTACTTGTGACTGCATTCTCGTACCAATGCTTGCGAACTGAAGTGCCTGCGTGCACTTTTCGTGGCATTACACGCCTATTTTTGAGCATGCCCGTGTCACTCAAACACAGGAACATATGTTGGTGTACAAGAATAAAAAACAAGTGCACTTTTATTCTAGACTATAAGTGAAGAAAAAATAAAGCAAGTTACAGTAGGCGGTTGATACGACAGCTTGCGTGGTGCAATGCTAACAACTGCTGATTTCCGATCCGTGCTATATAAAATCAACACATTCAAATATTAACAATTCCCACACACCCTTCCTACATTCACGACGTGTGTACTTGTTGCAGTGTACACATCTCTCTGTGCTTTGGTTCCTATTACACTGAATGAGCACCTGACATTGTACTTTCTTCCCTATATAAGTAACATTCGAGTATAGCGCGTCTCCAAATAAATCACATTTGAGTTATAGCGCGTCTTTATGTGAAAACAGCATTGTCAGATTATGGGGTTTGGGGGATCGTGAACGCGACTGAGAGAATGGAACTGAATAAAAAAAATGACTGAAATCAAATGTATGTTTTATTCTAAAATAGTTAAGTACATGCAATATTATTTGAAACGAACAGCGCCAGATCAGGCATATTCAAACCCGATCTGACGCTGTTCGTTTTCAAATAATATTGCATTAGTGCGATGATGTTTTTACATATATTGTCTCTTTCATTCATCTTGTGATTTGTAATCAGTGACCGCGTGCTTTTTCCCCGATCTTGCCAGTTCGCACATGTTGCTGTATGGTGCTGTTTCTTTTGTACTCCAGGACAGGCAGAGGAGAGAATAGTACAGAGCAGTAAGTTCAGCGCTATATGCAATCAGACAGACAAACAGGCAGAGAAGGCACTAGATATATAAATAAACAGGGAAGACACTGTATAATAGATAGATAGATAGATAGATAGATAGATAGATAGATAGATAGATAGATAGATAGATAGATAGATAGATAGATAGGAAAGGCACTATATGATAGGCAGACAGGGAAGCTCCTATATAATAATAAAATTACTGTTATTACTATGTAGATAGACAGGGAGTTCAGCGTCGCAGCGTGTATTCAAACCTGATCTGACGCTGTTCGTTTTCAAATAATATTGCATGTACTTAACTATTTTAGAATAAAAACATACATTTGATTTCAGTCTTTTTTTTTTATTCAGTTCCATTCTCTCAGTCGCGTTCACGATCCAAACCCCATAATCTGACAATGCTGTTTTCACATAAAGACGCGCTATAACTCAAATGTGATTTATTTGGAGACGCGCTATACTCGAATGTGATTTATATAGGGAAGAAAGTACAGTGTCAGGTGCTCATTCAGTGTAATAGGAACCATAGCACAGAGAGATGTGTACACTGCAACAAGTACACATGTCATGAATGTAGGAAGGGTGTGTGGAAATTGTTAATATTTGAATGTGATGATTTTATATAGCACGGATCGGAAATCAGCAGTTGTTAGCATTGCACCACGCAAGCTGTCGTATCAACCGCCTACTGTAACTTGCTTTATTTTTTCTTCACTTATAGTCTAGAATAAAAGTGCACTTGTTTTTTATTCTTGTACACCAACATATGTTCCTGTGTTTGAGCGACACGGGCATGCTCAAAAATAGACGGTAATGCCACGAAAAGTACACGCAAGCACTTCAGTTCGCAAGCATTGGTACGGGAATGCAGTCACAAGTACGCTGCAGAGCCACGCGCATCTTTATGTGAAAACAGCATTCTCAGATGGGGGGTAGGGAAGGATCCTGAACACGACTGAGACTGAGAATGAAAAGTGAATAATAAAAAAAAAACTAACCTTTACAAGTATCATAAATTACATTGGCTGTTACATACTGAAATCAAATGCATGTTTTTATTCTAAAATAGTAAGAATAAGAGCAGTTTACTTCTCAAAACTGAACCATATGGGATCGAACTCATGACCTTTTGGATACTAGTCAGTGGCTGATACCATTACACTACTGTGTCAGCTGCAGTATGTACGTGTCAATATGGCATGCTAAGGTGGCTTTTTTCTGCAGTTATATTTTTGAATAAAAGCATACTTGTTCTGTTATATGTGTACCTTTTGTGAAAGTGTTTGATATTTGGACTTCAGGCTTCATACATTATATAGTTTATGCTTACATTTTGTCATTTACGACTACAATATGAAAAACGTTTCTGTTTTAAAAATGTGTTTACACGGATTACTGTAGAAACAGAACACACGTGAAATGCGTGTATTCCAAATAATGATCTATTATTTCCAGTCTAAAACTCCACTTCACTCCCAGATAATCAATCAAGGCATGAGCTGGGAGAAGTTTGTGCCCGTTCTAAGTCGGTGGGGGATGGAATAGCCGGCTGCTTGCAGCCTGATTTTTATCAGCACATTTAGATGACAAAAGACGCTGGTGGAGAGCTGTGAACGATTTTAAGAAGCGATTTAAGGTGGGACGGAATTACGAGTTTTTTCGTAGGCTCTGGTAATTCTAGTGCTAAGCAGGACCTCCATCTCACATCTCACTGTTTTTTTACGTGCTTTTGCTATTTGTCCTAAGTATGATGTTAAACTGCATCTGGTCACCATAAAAAAACACTTCTCACACTTATAAGTACAATTACCTCAATGTAAACTTCCGATACAGTTATAATATTGCACAACCTGAGCCACTTTATAAAGCGCATACGTTTACATATGATGACGATATCATTTTTATGATGAAATGTCTATTATATTATACAGATAAAACTTTAACTACATGGTGCCGCAGCGCTACTGAGGAGCTGGAGCTTCGTTCACGGATTGTTCCTTCCTCGCACTGTATTCTTGTGGCTGACGCGACACTGGAAGGATAGATGGATAGAATAATTAAACATTATGAAGATATTTCAATGTTCCTTAAACGTTTTGACGAATCGGCGTTCAAAGCTTACAGATGGCTTAACGTCTATTACAGAGTTGATTGTATGGCAATTGGGTATTTGGAGAGAGAAAAGTAAGGACAGGAATTGGGGGTTAGTACGTTTGAAAGAGACAATACTTCTACAATAAATTAATCGAAGGTCGTGCAGCAAACATCTGCGTGAGGCATGAACAATCACTGCGCCAACGATTCTTTCTCTGCCCAGGGCCACCACGAGCCTAGAGCCGCCCCTGAGTACTGCTGCAATAAATTATTTCATCGAAGGTCGCACAAGGTCACTTCCCATGTTTAATAACATGCTTTAACTCCTATCATCATGAAAATGATATCAAGTATACATCTCAGTATTTTAATTATTCAGAGAGATGTAATATTCTGAATGTAATGGATTCTGGGTCCTTTCAGAGGAAGAGAAATCCCAGAAACACGCAGTGATTCACGCACATAGAAGATCAAATACGAAACAAAGCATTTAACATACTTTTTTAGTTACGATTGGATTTGAGAAACTAGTAAATTAAATGATTTTAAGATGAAGTTTATGATGTTCTACTTTAATGACAAAATAAACTACGTGATTAAAGTGGAAATGTCGAGATTGAAGTTGACATTTCCTGCTTTCTCCCCCACTGTGTGCCTATTTTTTTTGTCTGTACCCTAATAAGCTTTCATATGACATTCAGACAGTAGGCTACAACTTGCCTTTTCACGGCAACTTTGATATCTGACAACTTCCTTTTCATTTCGGGCACTGTGCGACTTTGTGAACTTGAGTTTTCGAGTTTCTCCGACACGCTTTGTCACTCGATCAACTTCCTTTTGTTGTTTATATCACTGTTTAAACCAACAAATAGTATGTTTTCCTTGCCTCCATTTGGTGTTTGCTAAAATTCTTATATTTCCCTCGTGCTTTTCCCATTGTCGTTTCACAAAATGCTGAGCTTAAGGGCTATTTATATTGATTTGCATATTCAAAGAGGCGTAATTCTGGGAGGAGTTGGGCTGGGACAGCAGGATTTATGTAGCGGAAGAATGTGGAAGCTGACGAACACACAGATTTATGCATCTGGATTTTTTTGTGCATAAACACATTTTGGCTTTTGTGCTTACGTCATGTTATAGTGGAAATTCTACACACGGCGTTATGCATGAGGCCCCTAGTGTGGTGCTTGATGGTTCTACAAAACTGCAGGGTCTAAAAAAGTTCCTAGTTTGTGAATCTGTGAGCAAGTGACACTCCATCTATGATCTAGTAACCCACATCCTGCTTACAAAGGAATTGAAGCATTATGCACATCCAAATCTGATTCTAGGAGAGTCGAGTCAGGGCAGGTGATGGATAATGCTGCAGTTGTGACCTGCTGGGCTGGCTACTTTGAGCAGCTGTTTAAAGCTGATCCTCCAGCTTGGACACTGGGCATCTCTGGGTCGACAGTTCTTGTGGCTTATACTCCAATTAGCTGTGTATCACCCAGTCTCACTGAGATTGCCCAGGTGGTGAACCAGCTGAGAGTAGGGAAGGCTGCAGGGATCTGTGGTATCCATGGTGAACTTCTCCAGGCTGGTGGTAAGGCTGTCCTCCTCCTTAATCTTTGTAGTGGTGCTACATGAATGGGGACATCTTAAATGTGTTCTGTGTTGAGTTACATCTTTTATAGCGTTGTCCCATTTATATAGTCTATTGTGTGTCTGTTTTAATGTTTTCCTCCTGGAAACAAAGGAGGAAGGAGCACGCTGTAGAGCTGTGACCACTCAAGGCAAATGTTCCTTTCAATCAGCTCCATCTGGGCCACTGCTATATAAATAAGAAGGTGAAAAGAAATGGGGAATCAGTTACAACCCATGGACACTTCGCTGGAATCTAAAGAAATACGGAATTTACACCCTCTTCATGTGTGCTGCTTTCAATGCCATATGTTCAACTGCTTCACCATCACTACATCAACCCCGGGGTTCAGGATCATACTGACATGCTGAGGAGAGCACAGTGAGACTGTTTTCTGTCATTTGGGGAAGGAGCAAACAACCATTACATCTTTGTGATATTTACCGTAGGACAATTCTAACCAGACAAGGTCACTTCCATTAATCAACTTCATTTTAATCTTTTGCACTTTCATGTGTGTTTCATATTTTCTGCATGTCATATCTGTTTCGTGTTCAGTGTAAGGACAAGGGTGGGTTTGCATTGTATATTTATTGCTGCACCTTTAATTATAACATTACGCTGTTTGCTTTTGGGGTTGTGTGAGTTATGTTGGGGCAGGTTGGAGGGTGGGATATACACTGCTCAAAAAAATTAAAGGAACATTTTTTCACCAGAGTATAGCATCAAGTCAATGACACTTCTGGGATATTGATCTGGTCAATTAAGTAGCAGAGGGCCTTGTTAATCAGTTTCATGTGCTTTGGTGTTAATGAAGTTAACAACAGATGCACTAGAGGGGCAACAATGAGACGACCCCCAAAACAGGAATGGTTGAACAGGTGGAGGCCACTGACATTTTTCCCTCCTTATTATTTCTTACTGTTTTTTCACTAGTTTTGCATTTGGCTATGGTTATAGTGTTCTCTAGATTGTAGTAGTGACACACTCAGAATAACATTTCAAATGTTGTTTATTGTTAACCCTGTTTTTTAACTTCCCATACAGCGTGCCTTTTTAAACAACATTCTTCCCTCCAGCAACCATACGTCTCAAAAGACGCAGACCATAGCAAACAACACCCAAACACAAAGCAATGGACAAAAGCATCATTAAACAATCATGTACAACATTTTCCCCCCTCTCCCTCCAATTGAACTAGGTGTGAAAAGATGTTGGAAGTGGACAGGCCTTGAACGCAGTCTTGCTGCTCGAGATATTGGGGTTCCACTGCTAGCCGTGGGTCGAGGATCCATATTCAGGGAAAGAAACAGGTGGGCCTGGGACATCTAAGTTGTGTCATCTGAGGTTGGGTTGCCTTTGATGAAGTTATCAGATCCTGAAGGGGCTGGCACCTTGCGCAGCCTGCTGGCTTGCCACCGAGACCCATCCACTAACTAAAAGGTTGCAGGTCCAAGCTGGCTCTTAATCTGAAGGGGTGATAACCAGAAGGAGTGAAGGCTGCTAGAACGGCATTGGCTGCAGACCCTAACTCAATCCATCACCTTGAAATTGGGAATCCGTATTCTCCTCTTCCTGTTGAAATCATGCTAGGACTTTGCTTGTCATTTTTGCACAATTGACTCAGCTGACTTGGTGGGTGAAAAAGTCGTAGGGGGACGAAGTCTATGCAAGGGTAGTTCCAGCTCACGGCCTAGCATAAGTTTGTCTGGGGAAACCCCAGTCATAAAATGCTGAGCAGCTCTATAATGCAGCAGGGTCTGTGACAGTGATTCATTAAAAGAGAAACCCTGTGACAGGCGAGCCCTGAGGCCATTTTTTAGGTTTTGATTAAAGCATTCAACCCATCCATTAGCCTGGGGATGATATAAAGATGTTTTAATATGGCGTATACCCTGGTTTTGGACAAAATCAGTGAACACAGCAGATTTGAACTGTGGACCATTAACCGTTGTAATGCATTTTGGTAAACCCCAGAGAGCAAACAGTGTGTCCAGGAAACCAATGAGGGACTCCTCTGTGACTGAGCCTATGGGAGTGACCTCTGGGCACTTTACATTGAGGTCGTATGCGACTGCCAAGAAGCGCTGGTGATGTGGCACACCTTTTAGTTCGCCACAGATATCCACTTGAATGTGTTGCCAAGGCTGATCAGGCCAGGCCAAGGGTTGGAGAGGTGGCATTGATGGGGGTCCAGTCTTACCACTTGTTAAGCATGGTGTACAGTTGCGCACCAGCTCCTCTAAGTCACGGTCAATGCCAGGCCACCAGACTAGGTCCCTGCAGTGTTGCTTTACTTTCACAATGCCGAGGTGGCCCTGAAGAGCCATGGCCAGGACCCGACCCCTGAGGCTGCTGGGCACAACCGTGCGATGTCCACGAGCAAGACAAGTCTCATTCCAACATGAAAGCTCATCTTTAAATCAGATGTAAGACTGGAGGTTAGGGGGCACTTCCAATGGCCAGCCATTAGCAACATACTGTCATAAACTGTGAAAACTGGATTCGTTTGTAAGTTCCTGGAGTGATACCATAACTTGGAGTGGAGAGTGCAGCAAGTGAATCAGATCCTCCTCGTGATCAATTTGCATAGTGGTAGGGGGATGAAAAACAGAACGTGACAACAAATCAGCCACTACATTGTCCCGTCCTGGGGTATACTATAACATAAAATTGTACCTCTGGAGATGCTCACCCCAGCGGTGCATGCGCAGCAGCCTGTGACCTGAACCAGTAGAGGACATCAAAGATGTTAGGGCCTGGTGATCAGTTCTTAAAGTAAATGGATGCCCGTACAGGTAGGTATGCCACTTTTCACAGGCCCATACACATGCGAGTGCCTCTCTCTTCCCTACTGAGTATTTTTGTTCAGCAGGGCTCAATGCACAGGAAGCAAAAGCCACAGGCTTCTCCACTCCATCTTGTATCTGTGAAAGAACTGCACCTACTGCTGAAGCAGATGCATCACAAGTTACAATAGTTGAACTGTCCACATTAAAATGTGCCAAGACTGGTGAAGTAGTAAGCAACTCTTTAAGTTTGCAAAAGGCTTCTGCACGGTCCGCCGACCAACTCCAGGATGCCTCTTTTTTAAGCAGCTGTCAAAGGGGCGTAGTGAGTCCAGAGTATTGTGGCATGAATCTGATGTAATACCCTGTCATCCCCAGAAATGAGGCCAACTGTGAAGCTGAAGTAAGTGCTGGAACATGCTGAATGGCCTCCACATTTGACTGAAGTGGTGATAAACCTTGAGTTGACAAGAGGAACCCAATAAAGTCCACTTCATGTGCAGCAAACAGGCACTTATCTGCATTTAAGGTAAGGTTGTGGTGGCTTTGAGCTGCAAAGGTTGCTTGCAGATGTTCATCATGGACAGCATTACCTGGCCCATGGACTACAATGTAATCCAAGTAAACAACCACCCCTGGAATTCCTGCCAGAATAGTAGACATTATTTTTTGGAAACAACTGGGAGCAGAGCACAAGCCAAATGGCATTCTGGTGTAACGAAAAATTCCAATGTGGGTGGTGAATGCAGTCACTTGACGAAGGTCGAGCTTTGAAAAAACCTTTGAGCCATGGAAGTGAGTGGTGAGCTCTTCGATGGTTGGTAAGAGATAATGATCAAGGATGATGGCCTGACTTACTGCGCCTAAGCCAGTGAACAGGGTAGGTCATTTCTGATTCCACGGTGATGTCACATTCAGAATAGTTAACCCATCATTGTCCAGTAGTGTGAACCCTAGACTGGTAAACAAGTCCAGGCCCAAAATATTGCTACCTTGTCTTGTGATATGGAAAGGAAAATCAGACACAGTGTTTTTGCCATACGTTACAGAGCAGTGCACAATACCCATCACATCAATTCTGGAAGAGAAAGGTTAGGTGGCTGAAGTGGTAAGTGCGATAGGAATGTTGTATAGGTGACCATGTTTAGAAGTGACACTTTGGCTCCTGGGTGTAGCAGAAGAGAAATGCAAACATCATCCAGGTACACGGCACAGGAACGAAACCCGGGTACAGAGTAACAGACTGTGTGAATAACAGCAGGGGAAGACTCAGCCGAGAATTGTTTTTGCTGTGTACAGTTACTATTTCCAGGGTCTGACTCTGACCTACACCATTTTGCAAAATGATTGGGTTTTTGACACCGCCTACATATTTGTCCTCGTGCAGGGCAATCCATGGCACAAGACACATGTCTCGTAGAACCACAATTTCCACAGCGCTGGCGAGACTGAGCTGTATGAGGTTGCATCTGTTGTACTGACGCTTGAGACTGACAGTCAGATGCACAGTTACACTTTGCACCCTGTGGCTCATTCACTGTCTGAACAGCAGTTAAGGGATTCGCAGAAGGTATCTGTATTTCACTTATTTTATGTGCACATTGAGAAGCTGATTCTATTTGACACGCAATAGTCAATGCTTTACTGGGCGTCAAGTCATCATCCTCCAAAAGAAGCCTCTCACGCATCAGAGGAAGAGTAGGTTTTTCAATCAGTTGGTCTCTAATCATTTCATCACGAAGAAGCTCAAATTTACAAAACTCGGCTATACCCTTTAAGTCAGCCACGTACTGTGAAATAGACTCGCCAGCAGGTTGTGCCCACTGACGGAAATGTAGCCGTGTCAAAAGGACGCTCAGCTTCTTTGTAAAGTGTCTGTCAAGGAGCCCAATCGTGGCTTTGTATGTGTCAGCATCGCCGAGAGTCTGGAAGACGCGCAGTCCTTCTGAGCCGAGGCAATGCAGGAGAATAAATCTTTTTCTAGCACTAGCAACTGTGTCCAAACCCACCGCAAGCAGATACGTTTAAAATGAAGACTTCCATCTGTCTCATGGAACAGGCGCTTTGCCTGGCTGAGGCAAGAAAGGCTTGGGGGGTGGCAGTGAAACAAACGGAACATTTTCAGCCATCCTCGTTCGCCAATTGTAGTGTTCTCTAGATTGTAGTAGTGACACACTTAGAATAACATTTCAAATGTCGTTTATTGTTAACCCTGTTTTTTAACTTGCTATGCAGCGTGCCTTTTTAAACCACACCCTTCCCTCCAGCTGCCATACGTCTTAAAAGACGCAGACCATAGCAATCAACATCCGAACATGGATGAACCTCATTAAACAATCATATACAACAATGGTCAGTGTCACTACTGGTAGCATGAGGCGATACCAGAACCCTACAGAGGTGGAACAAGTAGTCCAACTTCTCCAGGATGGCACACCAATACGTGGCATTGCTAGAAGGTTTGCTGCATCTACCAGCACAGTCGCAAAGGCTTGAAGGAGATTCCAGGACACAGACAGGCAGTTACCCTTGGAGAGCTGGAGATGGCCATAGAAGGTCCTTAACCCATCATCAGAACCCACCGGTATCTGCTCCTTTGGGCAAGGAGGAACATGATGAGCACGGCCAGAGCCCAACAAAATGACCTCCAGCAGGCAGGTCACTGGTGTGAATGTCTCTGACCAAACAATCAGAAATAGACTTCATGAGGGTGGCCTGAGGGCCTGACGTCCTCTAGTGGGCTCTGTGGAGCTTGATTGGCATTTGCCGTAGAATACCAGAATTGGCATGTCCACCACTGGCACCCTGTGCTTTTTGCAGGTGAGAGAAGGTTAACCCTTAGCATATGTGACAGATGTGAAAGGGTCTGGAGAAGCCGTGGAGAATGTTATGCTGCCTGTAACGTCAATCAGCATGACCGGTTTGGTCGGGGATCAGTGATGGTCAGTCTGGGGAGATATATCCAGGGAGGGATGCACAGACCTTTCTACAGGCTAGACAACAGCACCTTGACTGCAATTAGGTATCAGGATGTAATCCTTGTACCCATTGTCAGACCCCATGTGGGTCCTCGGTTCCTCGTGGTGCACAACAATACCCGGCCTCATGTGGCGAGAGAATGCAGGCAGTTCCTGGAGGATAAAGGAATTGATCCCATTGACTGACTCCCACACTTGACTGACCTCAATAAAATAGAACACCTCTGGGTGTGACATTATGTTTCGGTCCATCTGATGCCGCCAGGTTGCACCTTAGACTGTCCAGGTGCTCAGTGATGCTCTGGTCCACATTTGGGAGGAGTTTCCCTAGGACACCATCCATCATCTCATTAGGAGCATGCCCCCATTCAACATTGTCAGAAATGCATACAAGCAGATGGGTGGGCATACAAACGACTGAGTACGATTAGGAGTTGCTGCAATGAATTTTCAGCCTAATGAATTTGTCTGCCTGCCTGCGGCATCATTTTTTCACAGTGATTTTCGGGGTGTCTTTGAATTCAGCCTGTAGGTTGATCATTTTCATTCTCATCGAACGATGTGGCATCCTTTTGTTCCTAACACATTACCCACATTCTTTTCATTAATATATATTCACTTTATTATTTTACATCCTGTTTGAGTTTTTGCTTATTTTGATCGTCGATTGGGGAAGTGATCTGGAAGAAGTACGGCTTGTCTGGTGTAACGTACCCTCAGGCTGCCAGGCCACTGGTCTTGATCTGTGTAGTTGCCAGTCCAGAAAATTGGGTAAATAATTAGATCTTTCCTTCTGTTTGGGAGACAGGTAACATCCCAGCTGAATGGAAAATGGGCCTTTTTGTCCCTGTCTAGAAAGGGAAGGGTGATCACCTGGATTGCGGCAACTACAGGGGGATAACACTGCTCTCAGTGCCGGGTAAGATCCTCCATAGGGTCATCCTTTATCAGATCCGTGATCATTTGCTCACCTATCTGTAACCAGAGTAGTGTGGTTTTACAGCAAAGAAGTCTACCATCGATTGCATTCTAGCACTGAGGGTTCTCATCGATCGCAAACGTGAATATCAGCAGATTTTATTTTTTAGCATTTTTCAATTTTCTTACAGTGTTCAGTTGCTCGAGGGATCTCCCCAAAGTTGACGGATATACAATACAATACAATACAATACAATACAATACAATTCATTTTTTTGTATAGCCCAAAATCACACAAGAAGTGCCACAATGGGCTTTAACAGACCCTGCCTCTTGACAGCCCCCCAGCCTTGACTCTCTGAAAAGAAAAGAAAAAACTTCCAAAGAAAAAAAACCTTGTAGGGAAAAAATGGAAGAAACCTTGGGAAAAGCAGTTCAAAGAGAGACCCCTTCCAGGTAGGTTGGGTGTGCAGTGGGTGTCAAAAAGAAGGGGGTCAATACAATACAATACACAGAACAGAACAAATCCTCAATACAGTATACAAATAAAAATTTTAGAAGTATGGAGCAGAATTTAACTGTAGATGATATCACATAATATGATTTGGATTTGTTTAGAGTCCTGGAGACCTTAACCATCAAGCTGCCTCCCCAATTTGGCTATTCCACAGCTGAAACAGCGCTGGGCCAGCCAGTCTGATGAGAGGACCCCTCTTTCCCATGATTCCTCTGATCTTCCATCAGAGATGACTTTACCTTAGGCAGATAAAACAACTTGGCAGGTGGGTCGTGGCACCAAGTGCCACATTTGAGTACCGAGAAGAGAAACAGAATAGGTGAGGGTTAGTAATGTGGACACTTTTTCTACAGTGTCGTTTCTTGTGACTGAAGACAGAGAGATATAATTAAAGTTAGTAAAAAATCTTTTATTAATACACACCAGGCAAGGTAAGATGACAGAGAAGCGCAGTCCTAGGACACCTGCCCTTCATCTGCCCCGAGGGGTCGGTGTCCCAAATCTTTTATAGAGCCTTTGTCTTATGACTTTAGTTGCACAAGAATTTCAAACCGTTACATCTTACAACATTTTGCTTGGATCAGCATTTACCACATCCTTTAAGTTCATCAGTTGGTCACTTGTGGTTTTTTGTTCGTTAGGAGAAACAAGAAGTTGCACTTACACTATAGACAAAACAAGGCCTGCGTGGCTTTTGTTACATACATCAGATTGATCAATACTAATCAACTTTTTATTATTTTTCCACAGTAACAAATTCTAACTATCATGTAACTTATGTTTTAGTGCTAATGACCAACAACAGAGATGCAGTCTGTACAGTTAATCAGCAGCTCTAGTCAGGATATGCTAAACTGAATTAGTGAGTCTTCAGCCGGGATTTAAAGGCTGAGACCGAGGGGGCATCTCTTATGGAAGCAGGAAGACTATTCCACAGTTTAGGGGCCCTGTAACTAAAAGCTCGACCTCCCACTGTTATTTTATTAATCCTTGGAATCATAAGCAGACCAGCATCTTGTAAGTCATGATAAGTTCAGACAAGTAAGCCGGACCTTGGCCATTTAATGCTTTATATGTTAAAAGGAGGACTTTGAAATCTGCCCTAAACTTAACTGGGAGCCAGTGTAAGGATTTAAAAACTGGAGTTATGTGTTTGTACTTTCTTGTTCTTGTAATAATTCTTGCAGCCGCATTTTGGATTAACTGGAGGCTGTATAAAGAACAGTTTGAACATCCAGTGAACACCGCATTGCAGTAGTCAATCCTACTAGAAATAAATGCATGAATTAATTTCTCAGAATCCTGTTTATTTAGAAAGCGTCTTAATTTCCCAACATTTTTAAGATGGAAGAAACATGATTTGGACAACTTTGTAATTTGTGCTTTAAATGACATGCTAGAGTCAAAGAGAACTCCTAGATTGCGGGCTGATTCAGTAAAATTAATGGGGATTCAACTGAGTTAAATGATGACCGAATATTGTTGTGATCAGCGTCATTCCCTCCAACATACTCCCTCCCTCCTCGATATCATGGCCAGTCTGTACACTGGTACTGTGAGTGTTGTGCAGAATGGAGACAGAACCTCTATCCTTTTTCCAGTTGATTCTGGACTTTGTCAGGGGTGTTTTCTACTTTGTTCAAATGACTAGGTGTTGGGCAGGGTCATGGGGTCCAGCAGCTCTGGGGCATCTGTTGGTGAAGAAAGATTTACTGATCTTGCCTTTGTTTTAATCTCTGCAGATTGAATCAAGACTCTGATCAGGACTCTTGAAGAATGATCAGCCATGCGGTGGGCTGGCGCCCTGCCTGGGGTTTGTTTTCTGCTTTGCGCCCTGTGTTGGCTGGGATTGGCTCCAGGAGACCCCCGTGACCCTGTAATTAGGATATAGCGGGTTGGATAATGGATGGATGGATATTTAAGGTATTGAAAGAACATTGCCGAACTGGCAGAGTGTTATGGCTGCTGGAAATGGTAATTAAATTATTTGTGTTAATGCCATCTTGTGTATATTTTTGTATTTAATCTATAATTTGTTGTTATAGTTTTAATACAGTATTTGTATTTATGATGCATTTTCTGGCTTTTTTACTTAGACTGAGGTTGATTATTATAGTGTTTATGCAGTGCACATTTGAGGAAGAGCTTGCTACAGAGTTATCAAATTCTAGCAAGGTATTATGGAAAGAATTTGAATTAAAATTACATAGTCAGGAGAGACAAATTACCCTCAAGATGTTTTCGGAAAGGACCCAGGTGCCGAATCTATTAGGATGCTGACCATCTCACCTGAAGAAAAAGAGCCTCTCCCAGAAGAGATCCCAGCTGTTCATGATGATGATTTGTCCTTCACAAAAGCCTTTCAACCAGATATTTAATACCAGAAGATGACTGTAGTATTCATCTGATCTTCTAGCCAGAGGTAAGCATCCCGAAATGATGTTTCTTGCAGCCAGGTTCCTCTCCTTCATAGCATTAATAAGTGCAGTGAAATTCTCTTTAAGAACCTCCGACTGTTCATATTGCATGTCATTTCTCCCTCACGTATTGCGATGGTCCTTGCTACCCTGTCCTTGTGCCTCTCAATGACTGTCGGCTCTCTTCTCATAATATCTCATACACAAGTACCAGGAAAACAAGAAGCATATGATTTCTGTGTAGGACAAGAACAATTGAGGTTCGTAAAATTGAATTTCCAATAATAAATACATCACCCAGGGCTCCTGGGGGATCAGAGAGGGTTGAAACATTTCTAAATGGAGATGCTTGCCTGAGCCGATGGAGGTGATTTAGCCTTATACCCCTGCCTGCATAGGTGAAACAGACCGATTCCCTCATTGTCATCGTCGTCACTCTGAAAGGGTGCGAGAGTAAAACTCAATTGACCCTGAAAGTGAGTGGCACGGCGTGGAGTCGAAGTTGCTGAATTAGGATGAGCAGGCGAGCCTTCAGCTCATTCAGATGCGTCCGTCTGTTAAGGAGTTGCTGAATCTGGTTTTCGGGGGCCTGGAGTTCTTCAACAATGTGCTGCATCTCACCATCTGCCATTGTCCACATCCTCTTCCACTTCATGTTCTACGAAAGAAAGAGAGAGTTTGTGATAGTCACAGCATTTCATGGAGTAGATTCTTCACCTCCATAATGTATATTTATTTATATTAACAGAAGATGGTATAAACATATCTGTGATTTATACAAACACTAGCAAAATACCCGCGCTTCGCAGCAGTGAAATACCCGTGGATTAAATAAAACCTACACAATAACTATAAAAATCGTAATAAATGAACAATGAAACAGTGGAGAACCCGTGGATTAAATAAAAAGGCTGCTTCGTTGGCGAAGCAAGGAAAAAGGACTTTCTTATATATCGTTTGTTTATAAAACAGTGCAGAAGCTCTGAGAAAGCTGCTTCCTTCGCAAAGTAAGGAAACGACTGAAGAGACGGCAAGGCAGCTGAAGCGCTGCATTATGGGATCTGTAGTTTATTGTGTTACCAGTGCTTCATATCCCCGGGCCATTAATAACAATAATACAGTATATAAAATGATCTCACGGGCCGGATATAATTACACGCCGGGCCGGATGTGGCCCGCGGCCCTTGACTTTGACACATATGGACTAAATAGAACTTGAAAAGATATATTTTTTTTAAATGTGATCGCGCAATTCAGATAGAGTTGACGCGCACTACAGCCTGCATGCCTCAATAAGTCATCCTCCCTCGCTCTTACTTTTTACCGTTCATCTAATGAATACACTGAGTATGGCTTTACCAAAACAATCATTGATGGCGAATAAAGTATCCATTATTCGAGTATGTAGATCGGAATATATATATACATATATATATACCCTCGTATCGCAGCGGAGAAGTAGTGTGTTAAAAAAGCTAGAAAAAGAAAAGGGAACATTTTAAAAATAACGTAACATGACTGTCAATATACAGTATTTGTTTTGTGAGTGTTACTGAGTGTTGCTGTCATCAAGGATTTGATTATCATTATTTCTTTCAATCAGGTTCGTATTTGTAGGATGTGTTGTGTTCAAGTTACATTCCGTGTTTGTCAATCGTTCTAAAGATGACAGGTTTCATTCATCGATTCGTTTCTTACTGCATCAATAAACAGCTCGTCTTCTTCTTTATCTGAGACCTGACACACTGCATGCACGGGTTTTTTTACACTGTCTTCCTTTAGCGGGACATTGACTTTTTCCAACGTGTGCTTTGTTTCCGCAGTATCTGGATTTATGAATATGCTTGTAAGTATCAGACGCTTCATATTTTTTGCTGCCTTTTCAATTGTGTAATTCGGTTTTTGTTCAGCACTCTTTGGAACTGTTGCTTTTATCTGTGCACTGCGTCAGTTCACGTGAGCTGCTCGGTGTACATGCATCGAAGGTTCCCAGCTGTGCTGGTGCCATCTCGTGCTATGTCCATGGCTGTATTTAATGTTACCTTAGTCCTGGCACTTAAAACTTTCTCTCGCAGTTTCGCTGAGTTTGTGTCAAACACCACCCTGACCATCTCATCTTCCTCTGCATAAGGACAGTCCTTCACCCGTGAATATTTACCCTTGGCAGTTTGCTATTGGATTGCCGCTGACGGACGGCCTTATATGGGCAGGCACTAAATTACAAACGCCAGCGGCAGCCTGTCTATGAACTTAATTTAAAGTGTAGGTTTACATCGTGCTTTGTTTCCGAAGTAGCAGAACTCATGAATATGGTTGTATATGTCACTCGCTCGCTTCTTATTGTTTCGCTGCCTTCTCAATTATATAATGCATGTTTTCTTCAGCGCTTTTTGGGCCTCTTCCTGGTTTTCTACGTACTGCGTGATTACGTGGGAGGCGTGATGATGTCACACGAAACTCCGCCCCCACGGCGTTGAAGCTCATCTCCATTACAGTAAATGGAGAAAAACAGCTTCCAGTTATGACCATTATGCGTAGAATTTCGATATAAAACCTGCCCAACTTTTGTAAGTAAGCTGTAAGGAATGAGCCTGCCAAATTTCAGCCTTCCACCCACACGGGAAGTTGGAGAATTAGTGATGAGTCAGTGAGTGAGTGAGTGAGTGAGGGCTTTGCCTTTTATTAGTATAGATATCTGATCACATCTACAGGAGCTGCCAGCAGTCAATGGCTGCTCTTAGCTCACATGGAGACGGACACAGAAATGTAGTCCATGTTAGGAGAGTTGGCTGAATGTTGGCCTTGAAACGCTGTCTCATGTTTTCCATTTCTAGTGGATATGGGTGCTAAGAAATCCACTATCAGAGCAGCTGATTTAAAAGATGTTCCAGTGTCAGATAAGCATTTCACAGTAACAGCTGTTAGTAGAGACTATTGATAGATAGACATGCCTCCTTGCTTTCCATGGGAACAAAAATCTGTTAAGAAGACACCTGCTTTGTAAATGGGGATCTATTTTAAAATTTACTCTTGATGACATCTACCGTATATACTCGCGTTTAAATTCTCCCATGTATAAGTCAGGGCTTTTGTTTTATTTTTATATCACACCCTTGTACACCTTTATCAGAAGAACATCCTTTATCTACGATGGAGCGGTCAATCAGAAGAAAATATGAAGCTGGTTTCAAATTAAAAGTTGTTGAAGTGGTGAAAGAAAATGGTAACTGCGTTGCTGCAACAAAATTCGATGTGTCTGAGAAACTGGTGTGAGATTGGAGGAGGTAAGAAGATGTAAAAAAAAAATAAATAAGTGTTGTATTTTGAACGGGCATATAAGTTGGGATCTGAATTTATGATGGATTTTTTGGGTTTCGAGACCCAACTTATACGCGAGTATATACGGTATTTAGAAGCCCCAGAGGGTTACCTTAAAATGGTTTAAGAAATCCTAAACCAAGAATCAGTTCATTTGTTTGGATTGAAAATTTGTGGCACCGAAGGAGAAAATTTCAGAGAAGACATTAGACACGGCTCTCTCACTTTTGTGTGCACAAGATAAAAATGAGAATCTGAGATCATAAGAAAAGTAACAAACATGAGGAGACCATTCAGTCCATTAGCGAATGGCTAAGCTGTCCCAGTGCCTCCTTTAGATCCTTCTTAAAGGTTGTCCAGGTTTCTGCTTCAACTCCATGTCTCAGTAGTTTGTTTCAGAGTCCCACACCTCTTTGTGCTTCCTGGCTTCAGTCCTAAATGCACTTGGCCTTAATCATTTCATGTGTCATTGAGCATGTGATTCACTCGTAAACTGAAAGAATTTTGGGATTTTGAACACCTGAATTAGATCTCCACATAGTCTCCCCTGTTCAGAATAAACAGGTTTACGTTTCTGTGTCTGTTTCAATCTGTCAAAGTACAACATACCCTTCAGTCCCATGATGCTCCTGATTCCACTCCTCTGCACATCTTCAAGTGCAGTGTCACACAAGTGTGAGTAGGAGGCAGCTAAAGGGTCTGAGTAAGTGTAATAAAACATCTGACTAGGAGGTGGTGGAGTGGACTGATTGTCTTTCTCAGTTCCCTGCAGACCTTTCCCGGGAAATCCTGCAAGGTTCCGGCACCTCAGAAGACATCACTTCCGGAGCCGGCCCCTTTGATGACGTCACTTCCGAAGCAGGCCCCTTTGTTGACATTACTTCTTAAGCCGGCCCCTTTGCTGACATCACTCCAGAAGCTGGCCCCTTTGCTGACGTCACTTCTGGTTCCGGCTCTTTTGATGACATCAGTTCCTCTACGGACCTTTAAAGCCTCCATCTTGGGCTACCATAGTCAGTTCTGTTGTGGACTCTGTTCTATGCACATCGTGCTTCAAAACGTAAACTTTTTCAGCCAGGAAACACAATATATGGGTGGCTGCCCCAAATCTTGATGATGTCTTTTGTGTATTATTATCACAGTGATGTAGTCGGCAGGATGAAGTCCCAGAAGAAACCAGGACTCGGATGTGAAACTCAAGCGTTGTAATCGATAACTTCACATCCAGCTTTTGAGAGTTTAAACATTCATAAACATCAAAGTGTCCACTACTGAAATCGACACCTGTGAATCTAAGATGTTTAGGAGGCATTGGCGGTTGTCGAAAGGTGTAAGATATTTGGCCATTTCAGTACACTTGAAAGCGACAACCGAACAACTCAGCAACAGCCATCAACTCACATGCAGAACCATAGGTGAAGGGCTTAAGCATTTCACTCTTCTAGTGCTCCTGTGTAGTATAATTATCTCCTGTACCATCATCAGTCCACACCTCGAACCTGTCCCAGTCATTCAATACATAAGACACAATGTTCCTCCGGATATCAAGAGTAAGTCTGATATGGCCGAGCAATATGTAACACAGAGAATGGAAAAGGTAGGTGCCATCTCCGGGCATGGAAACCACTCGGTAAGTGACAGTTCTTTGATCGATGGTGATCATCTCAATAGACATGTTAATGGGGGTACGGTTGGAATGATAAAGAAAATGGGTACCTGAACAATGTAAAGTAAGTCAAAAATACCTACACAATAACTATAATCATAATAAACGAACAATAAAACAGTGGAGAAGCCGTGGATTAAATAAAAAGGATGCAGTTATCTGCTTCTCTGCACAGGGTGTCTGTCCGCTCTTATGACTGCAGTAAAAGTCCCCTCTGGGTGAAATGGCCCTCTGTTTGTAGCAGCACATCCTCCTTTTTTATATGGAGATGAGCCTAAAGTTAAGATCTCAGTCTTCCCATGGGAGAAAGACTTTCCGAGACTAAGGTCATAAAGCTTATAAAACCATTTCTGGACAAAGGCAGAACCGTAGCCACAGTTGTGCAAGAGGAGCTTCCACCTACAGCTAAAGTCACTCACATACTGAAGTAGCATTGCACATGTGCTATTTCAGCATGCCCATGTCGATCAAACACAGGGAGCTCTGCAGTCTACTTGTGACTTTACGCTATAGAAAGATAACTAAATAAATATAGGTAAATAGTTAAATAACATTCTATCTGGCATTAATACATGTTTTTTTTTATATAAAGACCATCAGAAAGCATAATCACAAACAGAACTTTGCATGATACCTTGGTGAGCTTGGTATGTCCTGCTGTTTAGTTGAAGGACATGTGTGAGGCAGGACGACGCACAACCTCTTGCTACATCTGAACGGTGCCATCTTTCACCTTTATGCCTGATGCAGCTGTGTTGTTCTTACATGTGACTGGATGTTTCTTGAGTTAGCAGTTGTTACCTCTGCACCACCTAAGCAGTTGTTTAGCATCGTACCCTAACCTGATTTCTTTTTCTTCAGTTATATTCTTGAGATATATAAAATCCAACGTCTGTCTGTCTGTCTAAATGTCTGTACGCTTTTCACAAGAGAACTATTAACGGATTTAGATTGTTTTTTTTTTCTATAATTTGCTTGAACATTCCAGGTGATTTCACAACTTCTCTCATTGCGCTGTTTATCATAGTTCTCTTGCAGTACCGATTTACACGCAGCGGATCGAGGGGAGAGAGGTGGGTCCCTTCTCACTCACATGCCAGCCTCGGGGCAGTCCTTACCTCCGTTTAGCTAGCGAACAAGAAAACTACGTAATGAATTTTCACCGGGTTTTTCTCTGTAATTTGCTTGATTTTGTGACTTCACCCATCACACTAAGAATCATAGTTTGCTTGCAGGAGCGATATATTCGCAATAATCCGAGACAGAGGCTGTGGCCCGAGGGGATGGGCATGGTAACAATGTCATGCTCATTCAGGTAGGTCTACCCTGGCTTCTTGTTTACCACCTTTGAGTTGTTGAGAGGGTTGGGCTGAAGTTAAAAGAGGTTGTCCGGGCAAAGAGAGATTGGCGCTGAGTATAGTTAGGACCTGTTTCTCTATCACTCCACAACTTCAGCAGGTTGACACGATAAATTAATTTGCTAACCAATAGTTGATGAGCCCTTTCTGTTCCTTAACCTTGTAGGGATCTGCTAGTGGGCCAGAAGTTTAGAATGGCAGGAGGACCATGATGTGCATGTTGTTTAATGACATTGTTGTGCCATGGTTATAACAGCAGGCCATCACTGCTTGAGTCTTGAACATGTGTTCTTTTAGTATTGGCTGGGTCTTGTCCAATCTATTGTGTAACTTATTGTGATAAAATATTGTGATATTTTAATGGACGGGAGGGCCTCCTGCTCCAAGTTTTATTTTAAGATGTCAAATATGCCCTGGGGTTGTCAACCATACAACAGCTCAAATGGAGGAAAGTCAATGGAGGCCTTGGGGACTTCGCAGTTGGCAAATAGCACAAGTGGAAGCGACCAATCCCAGTTTCTTCCTTCCTCGTTGACCACCTTGTGTAGCATCTGTTTGAGAATTTGGTTGAATCTCTCAACCAAACCATCAGTCTGAGGATGATACACCAATGCTATCAGATGCTTTATTCAGAGTAATTTTGCCACTTCCTTGAACACTTCCAACGTGAACAGTGTCCCCTGGTCCGTCCAAGCGGACGCTCAGAAGGTGGATGTGTGCTAGCTCTCAAACCTGCCGCTGGATGGTCTGCGGTACTAGCAGCTTCGACTGCTCCTCCCCCTTGTGCTTGGCCACCCTATATAGAAGGTCATTGTGGGTCAAATGTGGCGTCTGGCATGGGCTGTACCATACTTTGCCATTAACAGAGACAACTTTATTTTTAGCATTCTTTGGAGAGTCATCATTCCACTGCTCCTGTTTAAATAAACTAGGCTTTTGCCCAAAATGGGCTTGTAAGGTTGTGAGCGGGCCTGTGGTGTCAGGACACGGTCCCCCTGTCCAAATCATCAGGCATGGGCAGTTGCATTACGCCATCAGCCACGTCTGTTTGCACCACTGTGTCACTTTTTGGTGCTGGAAGAGAACACAATGTGGAGGAAGCAGAGGATATGCTCTGACCATCCATAAGTAGATCTAGTTTGGTGTGGGTTATAGACCATTGCGTTTGCTATTAGACCAATCCCTGCCAAGTATCACAGGGTATGATAGGACCAGTACAACAGTCATGGAAAGTGTTTACATCTGCTCTTTGTGAGTAACAATACACACCATCGTACTGCAGCTCCCTGTGAATACAGGTTATAGTGGTCTTTTTGTCAATCCACTGTTGCGGCAACACAAACCAGTGATCAACAATGGAAATGTTGCTCCTGAAATCCATTAAAGCTGTAACCTTATGATTGTTCACCAACACCATTCCCATAGGGGAAAGGGACAGGGAGTTTACCAGTGCACTATACCTTTCTCTGTGGGTCCAGTCGCAGTCCATGGGCTCCCTCAGAAGTGGACAGGCAGGTGCTGTGTGTCCCAGATCCCCGCACTTGAAACAGCAGAGGGAGTTTGGACTTTTTTCCTTCAGCAGTTTCAGGCCCGGTATTTTGACGAATGGCTTCTGTAGGGGCAGGCCTCCCTTGTCAGGTTTATCGAGTAGGCCGCTTGGACTTTTTGGTTTGGGATGCCACCCTATGCTGTTCAATGACCTCAAATAAGGCCTCCATGTTTTTAAAAGGTTGCCAATGAGCCGGCTGAGCGAGGTGCTCCGGCAGTGAATTCACCAGGGCATCGCTTTGCAAGCGTCTTTGATATCTGGCCTCAGCCAGCAGCCACTGTTGCCCCAGATTTCAAACATCTATACATGGGTTGGTCTTGCGGGATCAAAAGCCAGTTGCACCACAGCCTCGACTGCTGGTCTGCACTAATGCCAAAGCATTTTAGGAGTTCAGCCTTAACACAGTCATATTCGTTGGTGTCTTCTGCACAGAGGTCATAATAGGCTCTCTGGGTTTCACCCTTAACACTCGTAATCCTTGCCCTCCTTAAATCCCTTTGCACCCCTCCATCAGTGTTTTTTGTTTTGTAAATGTGTCGATCAGCACAAGCAGCAAACAGCCTGCTATCCCATCTTCTCACCCCTTGATGGAGCTCAACTCGGGCAAAAAGTTCTCCCAGCTCAAGCCAAGGCTTCTTATCTGTGTGTGAGGTGAGGTGCCTGGAGTTGTAGAGGGTTAATACAAGTATACAGTATATTGCTATTTGGAATCCATACATTTCATTTGTGTTCCGTGTCTACAAACATCTGGTTAAGTGTAGAATGAAAGGAAATGTGAGAAATGCAAGAGAAGATGACCACACATACTACAGCAGAAACAGATACTAACAATGACATGAAGTGCATAATGTGTGAAGACTTTATTCCAAATATCAAATAAACACATGCGCTTTTATTCAAAGATATAACCAAAGTAAAAAATGTCAATCGACAGAAAGTTGATATTTGTTCTTGGATGGTGCAGAGGTAAGAACTGCTGCCTTATGACCAAAAAGTTGCTGTTTTGAGACCGGGCGCTTTGTGTTTTAAATAGTGAGCTGCTATTATTATTACTACTGTATAATATAATAAAAACATACATTTGATTTGAGTCTGTATATGTTGGCTAATTGTAAAAATTAGCACTTTTTTATGATTCAGTTTTATTCTCTCTTTATTGGAAGGTGTGGTCTAGGTCTTACTTCTTCCTGTAAGGAGGGAGAACAGGCATTAGTGCATGTGATAAGCCCCGCACACCAGACTCCCCTGCTGCCTCCCATGCGCGCATTTGTGACTATATAAATATATATGAGTGGGGACCCAAAAGTAACGAGAATTTAAAAACAAAAATGTATATTTCACAGAACATTTCTAAAATTTAATCACCTTCAAAATATTCTCCCTGAGACGCAATACACTTGTCCCACTGATTTTTCCATTGTTCAAAACTGTTCTCAAACTCTTGCAAAGTGCTCGCCTTCAGTGCCTTGCTTCTTGACCCCCTCTACATCCTGAAAACACTTTCCTTTAAGATTCCACTTCATTCTTGGAAATAAGAAACAATTGCTGGGTGTAAGGTCCGGGGAGTTGGGGGGAAGGTAGCTGTTGTCATCCCGTTTTTCATGAGAAACTGCCATACACTCAATGCCGTGTGGGCAGGAGTGTTGTCGTGACGCAGAAGAAACTCGCCTTATCACCACAATTCAGGTTGTTTCCTCTGTACTGCATCACGCAACTGCTTGAGCACTTCAAGGATGCCGCTTGGCCAAATGATGCAGAGGGCACATAGTGGCAATTGTCAGAACTAACATACCTATATTTTTGGGTATATATATGTGTGTTGTGTGTATATTATGACTCGTGAGTCACTGTCTTGCACCCCAAAGCACAAGGATGAGTCTCAGAACTTTAGCACAACCAGCTTTATTCAACTTGAAACAGGAACAGCACTGTTATTTATTTTAGCAGGAGCTACCACTGTCCGATACACAGATACAGCAATTGAGCCTAGTTGGGGCCAGGTCAGTGTGGAAGTTATGCAGTTCCCTGTATTTATAATGTCCCTTCCATCACCCATCGGTGACAGAAACGTATAGCACGATCTCAATCAGCTCGTAGTTGTTTCCGTTACTATGCTGCGAACCTGTGGTTGCCTCGGCAAGATTTAAACAGTCCTCTACAGACTTTAGCGTGCCGTCCTGTTGGAGGGGTCCTAAAAGAGTTCAGAAACCTCACACCCCCCTTTGGCTTTGTTCACAACTATGTGGGCAAAGTGATTGTCCAAGCCAGGCTTGGCCAGGAGGGAGATAACGTCAGCATTGGTGTGTGCAGCTGCAAGCTAACAGACCACCAAGTGAGCCGGGTGTTAGTATCCTTCTGTCTGTACAGCCACTGAAGCGGGGTGTAGTCCGTCACCAGGATAAAATGCCATCCTCAGAGATAGTAACAGAGGGCCTCGACCGCCCACTTAATCACTAAGAACTCCTTTTTCAATAGTTGAATAATTACACTCTCTGGGTAGCAACTTTCTGCTGAGAAACATGATGGGGTGTTCTTCCCCCTCAAAACACTGTAAGAGCACCGCTCCTAAATCATAAGCACTTGCATCTGACTTCCAGAATGTCCACTTTTGTGTTGAAACATCTTCAGCATGAGCAGGAAGCACAGAAACGTGATTACGACAAGTAAACTACACAAGTTTAAGAAGGGGGATTGGGTGCTGATGTTGATTCCATCGGATCCGTGTAAATTCCAGGTTTAATGGTTGGGTCTGACAGTCATCGAAGAGCGCAAGTCCCACATGAATTATAAAGTTACGATTCCAGGGTGGCGGAAGCCCATACGGGCACTCCACCCTTTTCTGGCTGAGGACCATGGTCTCGGATTTGGAGGTGCTGATTCTCATCCCAGCCGCTTCACACTCAGCTGCGAACCAATCCAGAGAGAGCTGAAGATCACGGCCTGTAGAAGCAAACAGGACAACATCATCTGCAAAAAGCAGTGACCCAATCCTGAGTCCACCAAACCGGACACCTTCAACACCCTGGCTGCGCCTAGAAATTCTGTCCATAAAAGTTATGAACAGAATCGGTGACAAAGGGCAGCCCTGGCGGAGTCCAACTCTCACTGGAAACGGGCTCGACTTACTGCCGGCAATGCAGACCAAGCTTTGACACCAGTTGTACAGGGACGGAACAGCTCTTATCAGGGGGTCCGGTACCCCATACTCCCGGAGCACCCCCCACAGGACTCCCCGAGGGACACAGTCGAACGCTTTTTGCAAGTCCACAAAACACATGTAGACTGGTTGGGCAAACTCCCATGCACCCTCCAGGACTCTGCTAAGGGTGAAGAGCTGGTCCACTGTTCCGCGACGAGGACAAAAACCACACTGTTCCTCCTGAATCCGAGGTTCGACTGTCCGACAGACCCTCCTATCCAGAACCCCCGAATAGGCTTTTCCTGGGAGGCTGAGGAGTGTGATCCCTCTGTAGTTGGAACACACCCTCCATTCCCCCTTTTTAAAGAGGGGGACCACCACCCCGGTCTGCCAATCCAGAGGCACTGCCCCCGATGTCCATGTGATGTTGCCAAGACATGTCAACCAAGACAGTCCTACAACATCCAGAGCCTTGAGGAACTCCGGGCGTATCTCATCCACCCCCGGGGCCCTGCCACCAAGGAGTTTTTTGACCACTTCGGTGACCTCAGTCCCAGAGATGGGAGAGCCCACTTCAGAATACCCAGGCTCTGCTTCCTCATTGGAAGGCATGTTAGTGGGATTGAGAAGGGTCTTCGAAGTACTCCCCCCATCGACCCACAATGTTCCAAGTCGAGGTCAGCAGCGCACCATCCCCACCATATACGGTGTTGACACTGCACTGCTTCCCCCTCAGAATCTCCTCGAAGCTGTCTGAAAGTCGTTCTCCATGGCCTTCCCAAACTCCTCCCATGCCCGAGTTTTTGCCTAAGCAACCACTGAAGCCGCATTCCGCTTGGCCTGGCGGTACCTATCAGCTACCCCCAGAGACCTATAAGACAAAAAGGTCCTATAGGACTCCTTCTTCAGCTTGACGGCATCCCTCACCGCCGGTGTCCACCAACAGGTTCTGGGATTGCCACCATGACAGGCACCGACCACCTTACGGCCACAGCTCCGGAAATCACCCAATACAGAAAATCATCCTGTATTATCGTGGTATTTCCCCAAAATGTATTATCGTGGTATTTCCCTCCACTTGCCCTTTTACCTGTTTCCTCAAGGGTAACTGTTCTCGTCAAGTTCGTTATCGGGTTGGTCTACTGTTGCACTTTAAGATGAACACACACACACATAGATAAACACACACACAGACCCTAACCACAACAGTGCTCCATGAATGACACACACACGCTGATTAACCCTTAGCACTTTAAACCACACAAGTGCTATAGGAATAACAGCCTGTCATTCAGCACTTCAAGAGACTTACTTATTTTCGGCACGAACAACAATACGATGTTTTAGTGATATCTCAGACCTAAATATTACTTTTGGTCTACAAGAATACATTTAAACATACAAAGACTCGGCACTCTTGACTATAAGCCATTCATCAGCCAAGAATACCTTCTTTATCGTATCTGTCCCTTCTGTTGAGTATAGCGCTCTTCACTCACAGCCATATAAACCTCGCAGCACAGAAATAATGGCAAAAATCCGGCTGTCACCAGGTGCTCAAAGAAATCTAACTTATTACTTCAATCACTCTAGACATTAAGACAAAGCACTGAAAGTTAAAAGCAGCATGGTATTTATTACAAGAATAATAATAATACCACAAGAACAAAGAATACTAGAAAATAGGTAGTGATAGGAAAGTCTGAATATATATAGTCTTTAGAAAAAGCTTACGAAAAAGTTACAGATGACAAGGATGAATGTCCCAGGGAGGCGTTTGATTTAGCAATCGATGTTCATGATGCCTTTCTGATGACCAGGGCCGTCTTCGTCCGTTCCTCTTCTTCTTTCTTCTTCTCCCTTTGCTTCTCTTTCTTCTCCTTTTGCTTCTCTCCTCTTCTTTCCAAACCAAGGCATATTTATTATGAAATGTCAAGCCTTGGTTTCACAACACATGCACCTGATTGGCTGGCTGTCCAAATGATTGATGAATTAATTCACTGTCTGTTTTCCCACACAACAAAACCTTTGATGTACTCGGAGGCATCAGTAGTTCTTCCTGTCCTAGGCCATAAAGCAAATTGTTGTTCCAGATGTCCATCCATCAATAGCCTGAGGTATCACCTCAGCATCCTTTCCCGGGCTATAAAACCAAATTAGCACGAAGCTATGAACAAGTGTTATAAAAGTAAGGTGTAAGGGAAGAAAACCTGCTTTAATTTGTTAATTTCATCTGTTGTCTTGTCTTGAACAAAATATAATGGAAACCAAAATGTACAGATTTTATACACCATAACAATCCTTAAGTAAAAAATGTGGTGTTTTAAACATCGGGGATTCACTCTCCAGATAGTAAGAGTCACTTGCGTCCTGGGCTTGTCTGAATGCGAAATCCAAGTTGTTATTGGCTCGTTGCAGGCGAGCAAACTCTGTCTGAATGGCAGTCTTTGCTTCCTCCATGTTCGATGCAGCGTTTGCCATACACAGACCCAGACTGTCACGGCGTCCAAGAGTAAAGGGAGGAATCGAGGGGAGAATGCCGGTTCCTCCAATACGGGAGGACGTGAGGCAGGCGGCTCACGTCCAGTTGCTGGCCGCCCTCTGCAGGGGCAGAGGGAACCCGTAAGGTCAGCAGAGAGGAAAGGAGTGCAGGCGGTCCCGTCAGTTTCATCAACAGGAGGGACACTGAACCCGTGGAGGGGGTGCCGAACAGGCAAGTTCCTGGGTGCCGGTCAGAGGGGGGAGTGCTGCCAGTGCGCGGCACGAAGGGACGCCAGGAAAGGGTGTCAAGGCAGCGGCTCTGCCCCCTTGTTTCTGTGTGTTGCAGGACCAGACCCTGGACGAGCAGTAGGACCCGCTTCGTTGGGAACCTGTCCTCATCGGACGGGCCATCTGGCCGGAGGACTCTTTGCCGGCAAAGGGGGTTCTGTCACAGCTGGCGGGGGCTACAGAGGTGCGAGTTGTGCCGACCAAAAGGGCACGACAACCTTGGAGGGGGTGCCGAAGGAGTAGGCCCCGGGGTGCTGAGTTGGACCCCGGCGCCTCAGGAGTAGGACCCACTTTGGGGGAAAGCTGCCCTTGTGGGACGTGCCGCTCCACCCGACGGGTCTTCGCTGGTAGTGGGGTGGCAACCCGGCTGGGACGCCTAGGAAGACCGGAGGAGGGCTTACTCCTTCCCCAGACCATGTGGGGGCAACCGCTCTAGTTTCTTTGGGGGCCACGGGTACAGAGCTTAGAAGCTTAACCCTGTAGGGGCCCGTGGTCACCGCCAGGGGGCACCCCCATGCCTTTGGAGCCCTGGACCTCAGCACTTCCGCCACACCCGTGCTGGGGGGAAGAAGAATGGGGGTACCCGGAGTGCTGGTACGCAGCTGGCACTTCCTTCACACTGGGGCGTGTCAGTAGGAGGTTACCGGAACACACCTGGAGCACATCCAGGTGCTTATAAAAGGGGCCGCCTCCCTTCAGACAATGGCAAGAGTCGGGAGTGGAGTAGGATGGAGCTCTGGAGCAGAGAAAGAGGCAGCCTGAAGAGAGTAAGGCATTGTTGTGGCAAGGACTTGGGGGACTTTTGGGGTTGTGTGGTGCACTAAACTTGTAAATAACGGATGTAAATAAACGTGTTGTGGGTGACATTGATGTGTCCGCCTGTCTGTGCCCGGGTCATGTTCCACAATATACACACACTTTATTGTCTGAACATACACCAGAATGACTATAAAACGAAGACATTTTAAAAAGAAAAAATGAAAAATAATGAAAACTTCTAACTTGGCAGTCTGTCGCAGTGGGGCACTATACAGGTGTGTTGCCATTGGTATAGAGGAGCCCCCATCGTGTTTCTTAATACAATAATCTGAGAGTTTTCAGTGTTAGTGTGTTATGTGCAGGATTGTTCACAATGGCTCACTTCATTCTCTCATTCACTACGACCTCCAAGGGATCCAGAGTGCATCCTATAACTGATCCTGCCTTAATGAACTTGTTGATTCAGTGGTCCTCTTCTGCACACCACACTGGCCATCATAGAGTCGAGGAAGATATAAAGGATGTCAGTTCCCACATTAAATGAACACTGTCTCTTAAGGAAAAAGAGCCTGCCCTGCCCTTTCTTTTATTGTTTCTCTGTGTTTTGAGACCAAACCAACCTGTCATTAATATGGACCCTCAAGTAACTGTAGGAGTGGACCACCTCTACATCCACTCCTTCAACAGTGATCGGACATAGGGACTCTTTGGTGGGGCGAAAGTCAGTAACCTGTTCCTTGGTTTTACTGATGTTAAGATGCAGATAATTCTCATTGCACAAAGAAACAAACCACCTGACTCGTATATTCTCTCTCATCTCCCTTTATCAATACATCCGACAAGTTCAGAATCTTCTATGAAATCCCTGCAAGTAACATCCATCCATCCATAATCCAAACCCGCTATAATTTAACTACAGGGTCACAGGGGTCTGCTGGAGCCAATCCCACCCAACACAGAGCGCAAGGCAGGAAACAAACCACGGGCAAGTGCAGTGCAAGTAACATGACCTACTGTTATGTTTATAGTCTGATGTGTACAGAATGAAGAGAAATGGAGACAGGCCTGTTCCTCATGGCACTCCAGAGTTGCTCACACAGTCCCTGATTCTTACAAACTGTGGTCTGTCTGACAGACAGTCCATCATCCAGGACACCACAGGCTCATCCACCTGCATATCTCTGAGCTTTCTGTTTAATGGTGATGGCTGGATGGTATTGAAGGCACTGGAGAAATCAAAAAACAGAATCCTCACAGTACCATCCATTCATTATGATGGCCTCCCAACCAGGAAAGGTACCACTCATCAACCAGGTGGGAATGCCCGTCCACCCACATCCTTCCATTAAAAGGGCCTACCAGTCAGGTAAGGAATCATCCATCCCAGCCAGAATGTCAGCCAAACCAGCCACCCATTACACACAGTGAAGTATGTTTCTGTGATGGCTTCTGTGCTTTTATGATTAATATGATGATTATTATTTGCTTTTTTAATCACATTTTCTGTAATGCTGGCTCTCTCTATTCTAGTATCTTAATTGTTGTAATTAGACATTCAAAAGCAGGCAAGCACATAAAACATGAAGGTGAGGCTGTGCCAAAAAATAAAGAAAAAGCAAATAAAACTACAATCACAGTAAGCTTTGTAGTTGGCACGTTTTTAAATTCCCTTTTCCTTCTTACGTATTTGATTTCTTTTTATTGGTTATATGATCCACATTTTCTGTGATAATAAATATAAAATTGAACAGCTGGTTTGGTTTCATTTTGCCTTTAATCCTCTCATCTATTAATGATCAGCCCCCTAAAATTCAGATTAATGGTGACATGTCAAATGTTCAAGCCTGATTTTTCCCTAAAATATCTGTTTTGACAAACCAAGCGACTTATGTGTTCTAATCTGTCTTGTTTAATTCTGATATTCACAGATCCACAAATGGTTCATTTTAGAGATTCCAAGGACTACTGAGAGCAACACTGCAGAAGTTGGTCAAAGGGCATTAAGAGATTTGTATATAAAGATATTTAGGATTTAAAAGAATGGGCAAGATACATACATGAAAATTATAAATGGAAAAAATGAAGTAAATCCTGGATCTGATTTTTTTTCCTTTAACTGACACTTGATCCTAAAATGACTGAAAAAAAAACACATTTGACATTTGTTTAGCCATCTAGACAGGCCAAGTGAAGCGCTTGGTGTTACACAGAGGGGCTCTGGTGGGAGCTGAGCTGGCAGCTTTGGTCAATAGACTGCCCTGCCCTACCTGATTTTAATTTATGAAATGTTGCTGATGGACAGAGGCTCAGACGTGTTTATGTGTGTTTGTGTTTTTATTTAATTCCAAAAAGAGTAAAGAATTTACATAATGAACAAAGAATTACATCAAACATAAAACAAAAAAATATATAAGATGGTATTTGTGATATTAAAGAGGCTCACTGAGGATGAGTTATGGTGACATGAAGCCTGCAGCTCCTTCAGTAATTCGACGTGAGAGAATCAAACCCTCAGGCCCAGAGCAGCAGGAGCTGGAAGCGGCTAATGAGCGCCTGCCTGGCTGACACCTTTAAATGGCTCCACCGTCACCTCTAATTGACACGACTCTCTGGGTTTGAGGACTTTGGCTTTTCTTAGCAGTAAATACCATCTTTAGAGCAGGTCAGCTGAAGATGTTTACTGCCTTTGGAGGTCCTCCAGAGCCCACCTGTCACAAGCAGAAGGTGCCACACTCTGGGGTCTCGTTTGTCGACTGCTAATTACGCCCTGCAGACTCCTTGCTGTAGAAGCCTTTATTGTGCTTACAATTTAAGAATTTATTCTTTTAAATCTTCTGTTTTCTCTTTTAGGCTTATTTGTTTCAAGCATTTTAAGCCATATATTCAATAGAGTTTATTTAACTTTAATAAGTTATATGCATAAACAATACAATATTGGACAGATTTTTTTTTTCGTTTTAAAAATAATGAAATATACAGTATAATACTGGAGCTTGAAAATTGCTCAGCAGTGTTAAAAACAAAGCTGATCATATGTTTTTAAAATAAAAAAGTACCCTTCCTTTAAAAATGTACTGGGAGAGAAAATGTATTTTCCATATGCTTAATAAAATTATCAAAAATTATTAAAACAGATATACTAATATTTAATTATTTTTAAAAAAGATAAACTGGCCATGCAGGCTGATTTTATCAGTCTGTCATCTCCTTGTGACCCCTTGGTAACCCTGACATGACACATTACATGTCGATGTTCACCCCCAAGTCTGAGAGGGTGCTGACCCTCTAAAAGGTCGCCCACGGCACTGGGGACACAGCAGGTCATCACTGTCACAGGTTTAGAACTTATGGGACAGGATTTACTTTCGATACTTGCGTCAAGTAACCAGTAAAGTGAAACAGGACTGTGTGGGTCCCACCCATTTACCTCTCAGTGGGTTCATGCCCTCTTCAACTCTCTCG
Organism: Polypterus senegalus; assembly: GCF_016835505.1. Classification (NCBI taxonomy): domain Eukaryota; kingdom Metazoa; phylum Chordata; class Cladistia; order Polypteriformes; family Polypteridae; genus Polypterus; species Polypterus senegalus. The sequence goes on along the minus strand of NC_053156.1, from coordinate 94,688,213 downwards.
TCAAAGTTCTTTTCCACTTTCCCTTATGATGCCTGTTGGCTATTGGCCTCATGCTGGTGTTTGGCTTTGGATGGAGTTTGCCTCCCACTTTGGACTTCATTCCGAAACACCATGACTCTGAGGAGACCTGATCCTGGGGTGATGAGGCTACAACCGGCCTCATACCAACCATGGGCAGAAACTTGATCAGAAGGACGTGGGCCACCACTTGATGCTGGGAAGGAGGTTTCCTGTAGCCAGATAGATAGATAGATAGATAGATAGATATGAAAGGCACTATATGATAGATAGATAGATAGATAGATATGAAAGGCACTATATGATAGATAGATAGATAGATAGATAGATAGATAGATAGATAGATAGATAGATAGATAGATAGATAGATAGATAGATACTTTATTAATTCCAAGGGGAAATTCACATACTCCAGCAGCAGCATACTGATAAAAAAAAACAATGTTAAAGAGTGATAACAATGCAGGTATAACAGACAATAACTTTGTATAATGTTAATGTTTACCCGGGGGTAGAATTGAAGAGTCGCATAGTGTGGGGTCTCCTTAGTCTGTCAGTGGAACAGGATGGTGACAGCAGTCTGTCGCTGAAGCTGCTTCTCTGTCTGGAGATGATCCTGTTCAGTGGATGCAGTGGATTCTCCATGATTGACAGGAGTCTGCTCAGCGCCTGTCGCTCTGCCACGGATGTCAAACTGTCCAGCTCCGTGCCTACAATAGAGTTTGTGCAGTCATAAGGCGTCCCTCTTCTTTATGCTGCTTCCCCAGCACACCACCGCATAGAAGAGGACGCTCGGCACAACTGTGTGATAGAACATCTGCAGCATCTTATTGCTAATGAAGTATAGTCGGCTATGTCCTCTCTTGCACAGAGCATCAGTGTTAGCAGTCCAGTCCAATTTATCATCCAGCTGCATTTCCAGGTATTTATAGGTCTGCACCCTCTGTACAGTCACCTCTGATGATCATGGGGTCCATGAGGGGCCTGTTCCTCCTAAAATCCACCACCAGCTCCTTGGTTTTGCTGGTGTTCAGGTGTAGGTGGTTTGAGTTGCACCATTTAACTAAGTCCTTGATTAGGTTCCTATACTCCTCCTCCTGCCCACTCCTGATGAAGTCCACAATAGCAGTGTCATCAGTGAACTTTTGCATGTGGCAGGACTCCGAGTTGTATTGGAAGTCCGATGTATGTTGGCTGAACAGGACCGGCGAGAGTACAGTCTTAAGTCTGTCTGTAAGATAGTCCACGATCCATGCCACCAGGTATAAATCTACTTCCATCTCTGTCAGCTTGTCCCTAAGTAGCAGTGGTTGGATGGTGTTGAAGGCACTAGAGAAGTCCAGAAACATAATTCTTACTGCACCACTGCCTCTGTCCAAGTGGGAGAGGGATCGGTGTAGCATGTAGATGATAGCATTTTCCGCTCCCACCTTCTCCTGGTATGCGAACTGCAGAGGGTCGAGTGCGTGGCGGACCTGTGGCCTCAGGTGGTGAAGCAGCAGCCTCTCCATGGTTTTCATCACATGTGATATTAGAGCGACAGGCCTGAAGTCTTTCAGCTCACTAGGACGTGATACCTTTGGGACTGGGGTGATGCAAGATGTTTTCCAAAGCCTCGGGACTCTCCCCTTTTCCAGGCTCAGGTTGAAGATGCACTGTAGAGGACTCCCCAGCTCCAACGCACAGGCCTTCAGCAGTCGTGGCAATACACCATCTGGATCCGCTGCTTTGCTGGCACAAAGTCTCCTCAGCTCTCTGCTCACCTGGGCTGCTGTAATTCTGGGTGGGGATGTCTCTCCTGTGCTGGTATCAGCAGAAGGATGGGTGAAGGATGCAGTGAGAGTGGGTTAGGGTGGTCAAACCTGTTAAAGAAGTTGTTCATCAGGTTTGCTCTCTCCACATCTCTCTCGATGGTGGCACCCCGCATTGAAAGGCAGCCAGTGATGATCTTCATCCCATTCCACACTTCCATCATGCTGTTATTCTTCAACTTCTGCTCCAGCTTTCTCCTGTACTGCTCCTTCACCGCCCTCAGCTGGACTCGGAGTTCCTTCTACACGGGCTTGAGCCCATGCTGATCACTGTCTTTAAAAGCCCTTTTCTTCTGGTTCAAAGGGCCCTTGATGTGACTTTTAATCCATGGCTTGTTGTTAGCATAGTTACCATACAGAAGTTGATGTAGTCAGTAGTGCGGTCAACAACCTTCTTAATGTTCTCACTATATGCGGGATATCCCAGTCCGTAGTACACCACGGTAGGTAGGGGTGCCCAGGTAGGGGTGGGTGGAGATTCAGAACTGGGCTTTTCTCTCTTCACTCACCGTTACTGAGGGAATCCTGGTTAGTTTCTTTTCCTTGTTTTATTAATATGCTTGAATTCACCATGTCATATCCAGTGCAGGATTTACGTATAAGCTACATAAGCTATAGCTTAGGGCCCCCACCTTCTTGGGGGCCCCCAAAACAAATTGTCCGAGTGAGCAATTGTTATATATACTTAAATATACTACAGCATTATTTGTCCCAATGCCGCACGTCCGGGACGTCCAATATTCTTCACCCAATTTTTTTGCACATCTTTTTCGAAGAACAGAGCGCTATTGTGCCTAGGGTTTGCATTACCGATAACCGGTTAACCAATATTACCGGTAATTATGACTACCGAAATTACTGATAAATTTCGATAGTAAATGCCTGTAATTTTAAAAAATTATTTCATTATTATTTCACAATAGAAATGAAACGTTTAGACTCTAAACTTTAGAGTATATAATTTCTTTTACTATAAACACAGGGATTCCCCTGTGTTCCTCCGCTACACTCGAGCAGGCGCTGATCTTTTGTAGTTCGAGTGAGCCGGCAGACGATACACTATTCTGACCTTTTATTTGCAGTGTGTGTTTCTTTGATAATTTGATTGTTGACATTATTTTGGAAAGTAGTTTTTTGTGTCCTTACTGGAGTTACATTTCAGGTAAGTGCATTTTACACACGTACGCACATAACGTAACTAACGCAAGAATATTTTCTACCGCATTTAATTATTTTTTTACAATATTTTGATAAAAAAATCTTGTTGGATAGTTGTGCATAATTAACATGGTTAGTACAGGTGTTGCATGCAATAATTTTTCTGTGATCGTATTGAAATTGAAAAAAATGTAGAAAATAGAGAACCATGTTTTCTATATTTTAAAGTCAAAATAACAGTAGACTTTGCATGATAACAATTTTTTTTTAATAAAAATTGGTAAATCATATTGAAATTAATGACATATTTTCTTAAATAGGTTTAAGTGATAAAACATTTGATATGATATTTAAAATTTCATGCGGACATCTGTAGCTGTAATTATAGCATATATTTTTAACATTTTTTTTGTCAATATAATATCAAATTGTAAGTTTAATATATAAACTTAATATATAAACTTAAAACTTAAAATACATATTATTTTGTTTTGATTGTATTAAATTAATTATTAATGTATATGTTTATTGTTTTTTCTTCTTTAATTTAATTCATTAAACTAATATTAAAACTTGAGAAGATATTGTTAATTTTCTCTTTGCATGCATTATTTATTACAAAAATATCGCTTGCTGGTAAGTAGTTGTAATATCACAGGAAATTTTCAATTAAAAAAATGTTGTGCATTATATTACTTTTAAATGTATGTTTATACTTATATTAAATATTCTGCCCACAGTTTGCAAGATGTCAACCAGAAATTATAAAAGTGGAGCTCATAAGAGGAAAAAGAAGGAGAGTGCTGAAGAAGAGCGTAGCAAGTTACCAAAATTAGAAAGTTTCTTAACAAAGATAGATAAGGGGCCTGACGAACCAAAAGCCTCTACCACAGTGAGTCAGTCACGGGATATTCATCCTATTCCTGATACAGAACCTGGTACATCTAGTTGTATAGAATCAACTTCAACGAATAAAGCAACAAATATTAAGATTTATAAACCAGAGAGTAGTACAAGCACAGAAGATTCAGTATCAAAAAAACAAACAGAATGATGTTGGCCTATGGGGTGATTTAAGTATAGATGAGATTTTATACTGGGTAGAAAAAGGTCCCTCAGAATGTCAGCACTTAAATGGCTCATTTACAAAATCAAAGAAGCTTTTTGCAAACCAAGACAGATATTGCTCAAAAGGCTTGTTCTATCCCAAACGGGCTAATGGTGAAAAATATTGCAGAGAATGGATTAGTATATTCGCCAGCAACTGGTCGTGTATATTATTTCGTGTGTAAACTCTTTTCAAATTCTTCTACACTATTATCATCCGATGGATTTTGTGATTGGCGTAACACCTATTTAGTTCAAAGTCATGAAAACTCTGTAGACCATAGAACAGCTTCGGTAACATATCTTACAAGAAGACGTGGCTCAACAATTGACTGCCAACTAGCAGAACAGATAAATAATAAGGAGATAAAGGAACATTTGGTTCTCCTCACAATGGCAATTTCCTTGGATTACTCGAACTTATAGCAAAATTTGATCCTTTTCTAGCAACCCATATAAAAAACTTTGGAAATAAAGGATCAGGTGTCACATCTTATCTTTCTAAAACAATATGTGATGAATTTATCTAAATTATGGCACATAAAGTAAGAGACTCAATCTTGGATGATTTAAGAACTGCAGGATATTTCATTTTATCTGTAGATTCCACTCCAGCCCGGTCCCATATTGATCAGCTCACTGTTATTGTGAGGTATGTTTCACCAGATGATGGGCTCCCTATCGAACATTTTCTAACTTTCCTAGAGATGGGTAGCCACACAGGGGAAAGTATGGCTAAGATGGTGCATAACTACCTTACAAATGAGTGCAAAATAGATTTTAGTAAGTGTCGAGGCAGTCATATGATAATGCTGCCAATATGTCTGGCAAATACAAGGGTATGCAAGAAATAATATTGAAGATTAACAAGTATGCGATGTATATTCCATGTGCTGGTCATTCCCTGAATCTTGTTGGTAGAGCAGCAGTTGACTGTTGTTTAGATGCAGTAAACTTTTTTGGAATTGTTCAAGAAATATATAATTTCTTTTCATCATCTACACATAGATGGGCAGTACTGTTGTCATTCTTCAAAGTTGATTCAAAAGTTCCAAAGTCTTTGTCAAAGACTAGATGGGAAGCACATTCAATGGCCACAAGTGCAATACTTGATAGTTATGATGGAATAATTTCTGCATTGCATCAGCTGCATATTGATACTACAGAGAAAGGCGAAACAAGAAATCAAGCCATAAACATTTTGAATAAAATGGAGGAGTTTGAATTTATGGTTATGTTATATTTATGGAGTTATTTGCTAGATGAATTTTACAAGACTAGTCAATCACTGCAAGACCCCCAAATTAGTCTAGATGTATGTAAGAAATTGTTTGCTTCACTTTTGGATTTTGTTAAAGGTTCCAGGGATATGTTTGATCATTTTGAAGAAAAAGCAAAGGAAAAATTGCCTGATGTTGATTACAAGACAAGCAGTTATAGAAGAAGGCATATCAATAATGATGAAGATGATGCTTTAGACAACCTTGGGCAAAGAGACAAGTTCAGAATTAAAACATTTATACCTGTGATGGATGCATTAGAGTCAAGTCTGGCACAGAGGGCCTCAATATACAATGATGCTGTAAAAAAGTTTTCATTCCTAACAAAATTAGAAGCTACAGAAGAAGAGATTCGTGAAGGAGTTAGTGCTTTATGCCAAACATATCCTGAAGATGTGGACATGAATCTTGTAGGAGAAGTCAAGCATTTTCACCAATATGTTAGACATAGTCAAGCACATGGTTCAGCGGAACATGATAGTCTGACACATCAGGATCTGTACAGGGTAATATTTAACGATCGTGTCCAAACAGCATTCCCTAATGTAGAAGCAAGTGTTTGAGATTGTTTCTATGTATGATGGTTGCAAATTGCTCTGGAGAAAGATCTTTTTCTCAGCTGAAGAGAATAAAAAATGAATTTAGAACAACAATGACACAAGATAAATTATGTTCCCTCAGTCTCATGTGCATAGAAAGTGACAAACTCCGCAGTTTATCATTTGATGATGTCATCAGTGGTTTTGCTCTGGCAAAGGCAAGAAAGAAAATATTTTAGTTTAATATAATTCCTTAATCCTTATACCATGTTTCAAGATATTAGATAATAAACCTTTGTACATTGTACCTTTTAAAAGAACTTTTGTTTCTTTTTACCAGAGTTTGCATTTTTAAGTTTATTATGAATAAAAATTATTTTAAGTTAAGCATTTATTATTTCACTATCTATATACTTCTTAATTGTATTTCAGTTTAAACCTCTAGGTATCGGAAAATCATATTTGGCACTTACATAGAATATCTGGACTTATAAAGGGCCCCTTGTCTCAAATAGCTTAGGGCCTTATCAAGTCTAAATCCGGCCCTGGTCATATCTGAGCTGAGGTCTGACTTGGATGTGGAGAGGCTGGACACCCTTCGGACACGGTCCTGGGCTGTGGGGTGCTGGGGTGTCAGCTGACTGGTTCAACTGTGCTGGGTGTCTTCTCTGGGGGTGGGTGCCACCATGCCCCACTGGGAGAATGGACATTCCCACACTTTAGGAGCACACAGAGTTTGGGGGATACTGGTGTGATGCTCTTTTGCTGACCACCAACTGGCTCCTTCTCTGCCAGGGGTAGCATTGAACATCACCACCTCCCACAGGGCATGAAGAGACATGCTAGCCATGCTCTACTGTATGGTTGTGCTCTTAGGGGGCAAAGGGGCCTGGGTTCCTGCAATGCCCCAAGCTGTGCCACCACAAGCAATGGTGATTGATCTGAAAGGCAACCCTCAGACAGGCCTGGCCGTGGGTGAGACTTGGGGCCACAAGGTGCATTCAAAGTATCGATGATCAATGTGCCCTGCAATTCACATTTGTTCTCACTCATGAGTCAAGTGATCCACCACCAAGATTAGTCTCTCTCTTTGTTTTGCCGGTTCATGACCAGGTTGTGTTCAAAGAGACCAATGAGAGAAAGGATTTAAAGGGCTGGTGTGTGGCTCGGATGAGTGGAGTTGGGGATGAGGTGCACTGGGTCATTGAACAGTGTTGCCAAAACAGAAAGATAGGTGAGGGGAAGGCAGCTGGTGACTATCCTGGATCACATGTAGTGAGAGTTCTGGACATCAGACCACACCTGAGGGAGGACCCCAGCTGGGGGGTCGGATGCAGGTCAAAACAGGGAGGGTGTCAGACAAGTACGCTGGCTTGAGTCTCACCTCTGGACATCCTATCCCCGAGAGTTGGAGGCCTGTTTTGGATACAGTCCCAGGTGAGGGGCAGGTTTGTATTATTTTCCTTTTATTTTTCTCTTCTTCTTCTTGTTATTATTTTGTATCCTTCCTTCAACAGAAATGGGCTGAAGAAAGAATTTCATACACTTCCACTAGCAGACAAACAATTTACAGAATACACTGTAAACCTGATGAAGCCGAGTCATCTGTAATGTTCCAAAAAGCAGTTGACCAGTCAGTTATTACCACCCAGGAAAATGACATTTTAATGAATTAGGCATTTATGGAGAATCCCAAAAAATCTAAACAAACAGCTTCTATTGCGTTTGGCACTCCCTGCAGTTCTTTGAGCCATCTAATGTAACATTTAAGTTTGAAAATCTAAAACTGATTCATGGGTCATTAGAGGATGATCCGGGTCACCGTTTACAGTTCTGCAAAGTGATTCTGAATGAAGAAAGACAAGGCAAACTTACGTAATAAAATAATAAAGTTATGTGGTCTGACAAAGCTTAATTCAAACTTTCAGGTGCTGTAAATCGACACAACTGTGTCTACTGTTCCACATAAAATCCTCATGTAACAATAGAAGAACAGCTGAATCAGTCAGGGATTATAGCTCTGGTGGGTCTTTCAAGTAAAAGGGTACTTGGACGTGTTTTTTACCATACAACTTTTACACACGACTTGTATCTAACATGCTGAGGGACACTATTTTACCACAATTACAGACACAGCATGATAACGAAGACTTCTTCTTTCAACAAGACGGAGCTCCTCCACACTGTACCGTGAAAGTATGAAAGTTTCTTGATGAGCAATTACTTAGGTGGATAAGTTGACATGGTTAGTGGAATGGAATGGCCAGGACACTCACCAGTGTACTTATTTTGGGGTGTTGTCAAAAATAACGTCTCTTCATGGCAACAGCATACTGTGGATGATGTGCTTACCAATTACAAGTGCGACCCAAGTCAGAAAAATCTACAGAAACTGAAAGACGTCCATAGCAAAGTCCAACAAACTGTTTGTTGCTGCGCAGATGACTACTAGCTTTACTGCCAGGCAATATTCGGCTGCCATCAGACACTGGTAACATCAGCTGAATGTATGAAGGCACTAAACAAGCAAGGCATAAACAAATGAAGAAGTATGCACCTGTGAAGTCTACGACAGGAGAAGTAATTATAGACAAAAACAAATAAATGGGTCGATGGATCGAACACTATCTAGACCAATACTCCACAGAAAACTCTGTCACTCAAGAAGTGTTAGATGTCATCGAAGACCTGCCTGACCTGGAAGCCCTAGATGTAGGACCAACGGTGGCTGAACTTAGCAAAGCCATTGACGCCCTAATATGTGGAAAGTCACTGGGAGAGAACGGCATACCACCAGAGATTTGTAAATGTGGAACGTCGACCCTACTAAAGCCGCTTTATGAGCTACTGTGCCTCTGCTGGAGGGAAGGCAAGGTACCAAAGGACACGCGTAATGCCAAGGTGGTCACCCTGTATAAAAGTAAGGATTATTGTGGTGACTGAAACAGTTACCAGGGCATCTCCTTGCTGAGCATTGTAGACAAGGTCTTCACCCGTACAGGTCTAACGTGTGAGGAGGACAGGTATGTTTCAGCTGCTAAAGAAAATCGGCTGCCAAAACTGCTAAGTATAATAACTTCCTCCATGACCCTGAAGTTCGGATATAGCAGGTTGGATAATGGATGGATGGATAATAATAATAATAATACATTTTATTTATATAGTGCCTTTCCCATGCTCAAGGCGCTTGGCACTTGTGAATGTATAGCTAAACAACACACCACATTATGCTGCATTTCAATGAGCCTGTCATTTCTTTAGAACACTGTCTCACAATAATGACCCTGCAATATACCCTGTGGCAGGTCGCCAGGTCCCATGCCTGGCCGGGACGCCCCTTCTACATATGTTCCGATTGTGCCTCAGTTTCCCGCAGGGTTCCATGGGAGATGAAGTTTACCACAACCCTGTGGGGATCTGGTGTGGCTGCCAGGTGGTGCTGCATGTTTCCCTGAGCCAGCCTGGACAACTCTACAGCTCTGCCTGGAAGTGCAATCAAGAACAGGTGATCAAGCACCTGGAGCACTATAAAAAGGACTGGCAACCACCACTCAGGGCCAGAATCGGGACGAAGAGGACAAGGTTGCCAGGGAGGATTGGTGGTGCCAGAAGAAGGGTTGTGTTGTGTAATTTAAGTGCTTTTGGGACTGTGTTGTGGCTGGAAGGATTATGAGGAAGATGTGCCCTCCAGCTGAAGATAATAAAACGTGCCTCTGTGTGTCTGTGCCGGGTCGGACGCTATACAGCACCTTTTAACACAACACATATTCAACTACAAATGCACAGTGGCACTTGTGAATATTTGGCCACATTATTTTGTATTGCAGGGCAATTTTCTTCTCTTTTCTACAGCATGAAAAATTGGAAGTACAAATGTTCCACTACGCATACACCAAATTATAAGAAATGTTACTTTGGATTTTTTAATATCTCACCCTTTGAACATTTGGCAATCTGATACAGCACCTTCTGCTGCATTGCCAGAGACTTGTCATTTCTTTCGCACACGGCCTCACAAACACGACAGTGAAATTGGAAAGTAAATTACATATATCTTGAATTACCAGCAATTTCATAGCGGAAATCTGTATTATCCCTTAACGTGGCACTTGTGAATGTCTGGACAACCAACACAGCACATTCTGCTAAACTTCAAGGGATTTACCATTTCTTTGGTACACCATCTCACAAAGGTGACACTATAATATAAAAATAAACGTGCTCTCCTACAAATGTGCTGAAGTATGAGATTTCTACAATGGATTTTTTTTTTATTTAACGCAGAACATCCAGCTGTATTTTAACAGACTTGTCATTTCTGTTGCACATCGCCTCACAAATAGGACTTCAATATTTGAAAGTACATGTGTTTCATTATTTCTATATCTATATATAAAATAAAACATCTGTCTGTCTCTCCAATTTTCACGAGAGAACTATTTAACGGATTTTGATGTTTTTTTTCTCTGTAATTTTTTGGAACATTCCGGTTGATTTTGCAACTTCTCTCATCAGGCGAAGTATCACAGCTCACTTGTGGCAGCGATTAATAAGCGCAAATCAAAGAGAGAGGCTGTGGGCTGAGAGGATGGGGAGGCGGGACCTCAGGAGTAGGGAGCTGGGCGGGGTCATCCTCACTCACGCGCTAGCCTCCGCTCAAGTTGGGTCTGTATGTCTGTCCGCTTTTCAGGAGAGAACTACTTCACGGATTTAGATCGGGATTTTTTCTATAATTTTCTTGAACATTCAGGTGTATCTTGCAACTTCTTTCATTGTGCTAAGTAAAATTGTTTGTTTGCCTGAGCAATTTATTACCTCGAAAATAGGACAGAGGCTACGAGCCAAGGGGAGGGGGAGGCATAAAATTAATCAATTGGTGTTCAAATTATTTGACCATACACGTCAATAAATACCATTTTAGAACACAATGTGAAGCTTTGCTTTGCAATGTCAATTAACAAGGCCCTGGGACAGACACTCAAGTTAGCAGGGGTTGATTTTAGCTTGTCAGGCTTCTCGCATGGTCAGCTTTATGTCAGTTTCTCCCGGGTTAGTTCCCAAAGAAACCGATATGTCCTCGCCCCTGATAAAACCAAAAATAATACTCAAGAGGCCATTGGATAGGAAACCTATCAATATAAATTGTTCTCACTGCAGTTTTAAAATTTTTTTATTTGATTTTTAAAGTTTGTCCTGTTTCACTACTATGCAGGCAGAGCCACAGGGGACAGCAAGTATATCGATATTAATGTCTATAGCTATATATATATAAACCTATAATTTATATATCTTTAATCACAATAATTTTACTGTTGAGCTTTTCATGAGCAGCCCTTTGAACCTTAGTGGCAATTGTAAAGATCTGAGCAACCGTCTCCCCATACTCATAAGAGACGTACATTTTCTTTTTTATGCCATCTCATATGACACTGTGACTTGAAAGTCACAGACATTTTGCTCTGGACTTTTCAACTTCTGGTCTACTGAACTTGGCACATGTGAATATTTGGCCAACCGACAAATCACATTCTGCTATACGGTATTACAAGACGGTTTTCTTTTCTTCTATACACTGTCTTACAAAGCTGACAGGATTATATGAAAATAAATGTGTTCCAATACATACATATTGAACTACAAGTAATTGTACTGAGGAATTATTCACAAGAAATTTTAGGAATTAGACAGAATTTTCAATTTCTGTCTAAATAAACTTGGTACATATGAATATTTGGCCAACCGACAAATCACATTCTGCTATGTTTCAAGAGACTTTTCTTTACTTTTGTACACCTTCTCACAAAGATGGCACTAAAATGTGAAAGCACGTGTGTTAAAATAGTTAAACGCTATGTGCTCAATTACATCAAGTTTCACTGTAAATGTTATTATTTCTGGCCCCTTGAAAAAGGCACATGTGAACATTTGACCAACATAACCCACCACATTCTGCCATATTTCACGACACTTTTCTTTTTGTTTTTTACGCCGTCTCACAAACATGACACTGGAATCTGAAAATAAATGTGTTCTACAACATATGTGCTGAATTGCAAGAAATGTTACCGTGAAATGTTTTATTTAATGGCCTTCTCAACACAGCATCTGTTTTGACATTTGACCAACTGACACACCGTACTCTTACTTTATTGCTCAGGACTTTTGCATAAAACATTTATTTTTGCAGCACTTTTTCATACAAAGCCTTAAGAAGATTTCACAATAAAATTGCTAGAAAAAGCCAAAGCAATTCATTAGAAAAAATCAAGAATGAGAATGAATGAATGAAATGGCCAAATAATAGAGAACAAATGAATGAGCAGCCCCGCTGAGTCACACAGATGTACAAGTCTCAGATAGACGAGAGGCTTGGTGACATGCTGACTTTCATCAAAAGAAGGCCTAATGTCGATCAGTCCTCTTACTTTGGGACTTCACTAAATGTGGATTTGAAAACTGATATCACCAACTGTTTGGAACCTGTCATAATTTGTTGCTGTTATAGATAATAAGCTCGAGAATTCCTCGAAGTAGTACTAAGGTGTTGTACCATGTTAGCCATTATAGATGTAGTGAGAGGTTAAGCAAAATGACAGCTTTTATTGGCTAACTGGGAAGGTTACAATAGGCAAGCTTTCGAGCCTACATCTAACATCTTGCCTGATAAGGGGCCTGAGTTGCCTCAAAAGCTTGCATATTGTAATCTTCCTAGTTAGCCAATAAAAGGAGTCATTTTGCTAAACTTCCCACAGAATTACTCAAACAAATTTTATTTTTGAGGTCAATAAAGGATCACATGAGACAGTGCAACACTCCTTCAAAGGGTATGTCAGGATGCTCAAATGTTTTGAAAGTACCAAACTGGGAATTTAACATGTGAAACATTTTGGGAAAATCCTTTCTAAACCAACATCTCTCTTACATTTGATTCAATTACCCTGCAGCGTCATCACTGCTAAACCTGTTTTTTACTCAATTTTATAAGTATGTTTAACTATAAATGATAAGATTATTATTGTAAAATGCCTCACTGGTTGATGCTCTGATATCAAGTGGGGCCATATTGAGGGGCATAGAAAAGCACAGCTGTATCAGAGTTTTAGGGCTGAATGAACTGGCAATTCTGCTAAACTATGATCAGTTATCAGTGCTGACGTAGTACATACAGTATCTCCAGGTAAACCCACTACAAATATGTCATATCATTTTTACTATCTCCTATACGAAGTACAGGGAAAGTATTGCAATCGCCCAAAGATTCGATGTTAAAACTTTGATGAGTCTCATTAGGGTTAGGCTTAGGGTTAAGGTTATATTTTTTAAATATTTAGTTTTAACTCAGTTTTTTTTTTAGCTTATGGCCTAAAGTTAGCTAGACATGACCAATGTACCACCTCACATGTTTTTGTAGAGGGCACTGGCACCAAACCCATTTGCACACAAGCCACCACATCTGCAGTAACGCGGTCTCTCCCAGAACAGATCCAGTTCATCCATGAACTGCAGAAGACTCTCATCTCGGTGTTCAAATCCAGGAGTCGGCTGTAGGCTTTATCAGCACATTTCAACTTTGGGTAGTGTTCCAGAAATGATGATTCTCACTGCAAAGCTCCTCCTCCTGGCTTGAACAAGGAATGTGAAATCCAGAACTACAGACTGTTGATATTGAATTTTTGTGATGCCAGCATATGGTACTGTTGTTCCAAGAGTTATGTTCTGCTGCTTCTTGAAGATTGTTGGGCTTTCCTTTTAATGTATTGCACTTGTGCGTTGGGAAAACAAGACGCAAACATTCAGGTGATGAAAAGCTTGTGTGCTGCACCATTGAATCTACAACATCAACGTCATCCGTTGGCATTTTGAGGGAGCACAGTCGGTCAAAACCAGTGGTGGCACCAGGATTCCATAAAAGGGGAGGCCTAAATTTGTCAGAGGTAGGCCTAATATCATTTTTATTGCTGTTTCCTACAGTATTTACTAATTAAACAAAAATAACATTTCATAAACTTTAGAACAGGAGTCGGCAGGTCTTAGACTTAATATATCGATGATCTTGTAGTAGTCCAAAGAGTCTGTTCAATTTTTCTCATTTGAGTGTGCCATCAGCATCGTATTCTGACTAGCAGTCCCAATGTTACTGACACTTGAAAATAGTCTTTCAATGGTGCATGTTGTGAGGGGCACTGTACACAGATTTTTTATTAAGACGTGGGAAAATGTCCTCAGTGCAAGTGTGAAAGTGACATTGTCCATCTGTTGTGTGTCGCCTTATGGTTTCCAAGAAAATAGATAATTCTGCCTCTGAGGGGCTAAGGCTGAAGAAACTGTTTAGGGGAGGAGTACATTCTACTGTTAGATTCGTTTATTTGATACCAAAGGGTGTGTAACATGGTTATTATAGTTTTTCCTTTTTATATAATTTTTTATTTCTATATTTTTTCTGACCTTACTTTGAAATTCAGTTTAGTTTTAGTTTTCCTTCATCGTGTATTTTTAGTTTTAACCTAGTTTTTACTTTACAAACACATTTCTATTTTTTTATATATATATTAGTTTCAGTTTTGTTTTTAGTTAATTATGGAACGGTTAAATAGCTACTATGGAGTTTAGTTTTTGTGTCACAATGAGACAGAACTGTACACTTAAAGCGTTTGGATATAATATGAGTTTAATGTTAGTGGAAGCTTACTACACTACACCACACAGTTTAATATTTGGTTTTGTTTTTGTCTGATAAAAACAAATATAATCAAAACCAGGTACTGAATGTGAACAATTTTACACAATTTTATAATTTTTTAAATATTTTCTGTCATTTGCACTGAATGATGCCACTTTTTTTCTTTTCCTTTTATTGCCCAGAATGGGCCAATTTGAAATTAAATTTGGGTGAATTTTAAGTTAGATAGGCTACAATGCAGAAACCAAACCCCGGGCAGGACACCAGCCCACCGCAGGGCACACGCACACACACACACAAGATCACAGGAAACAGGTTTGGATGCAAGGCAGGAAAAATCCCTGGTATGCAATATGTATGATATGGCTGATGTTAAGAACAAAAATAATATGACATTTCAACTATCGATTTTGAGAGAGAGAGAAGCATTGAAAAAATGGGGACAGATATTTTAAAAAATAATTATCCTACTGGATTATTTTCATAATATCGGGAATTGTAAGATGTGAATACTAACTAAAATAGATAAATGAATAAATCTAGCATAAATACAAAAACACATTAGTATGTTTAGCTTTTCATCACTTGGCAGACTTGTTCACCTACCTACCTGTAGTTCAGTAGAGACTTTGCCAACTGAGGAATTTTACAAGGTTTGTATCTCTTCATTGTTAAACAATGTGATTGGTCAGCAACAATATGCTAATCTTGTATGATGACCTTGTCAGTCTCTCAATCAGTGCTGTTTTATTTTCAAAAATCAGGAGTGGTCTTCCCTAGACTTTCTCATACATGGATATGGGGATGGATATTTGAAGAGTAAACTGCAAGACAATGACTATATATTATGTACATTAAAGAACCATCAACAATAAATCATATCAAATTAATAATATACTGAACAATTATTATAAAAGTAAAGATGAATAAATCGGACTCTGCAGCTGCATGAATAAAAAGAATCGAGTATGTGTTGAGGTAAAGTACCAATTTCGGTTGATGGATTTGGCCCAAAAGTTGATACAAATCTACAATTCTGGTGTAACAACCACATGCCAAATTTCATCCATCTATCTCGTTGTGTTTTGAGTTATCCTGTTTCTATAGACACGCATTCATTATTTCCAAAACACAGTATTTTCAGACTGAAGGAGGTCTAAAATGGCAAAATTCATCAAAATGTCAAGGTCGAATTTTTTTCATGATTACTATACTTTCACTGTACTTTGTATACTTCGTGTGCGAAGTGGCAGGTGAATTACTGTCAACGAAAAACTGGCACCTGAGAAATAAACTGAAATGCTACTCACCCATGATTTTTCTGTCCATAAGGTCAAGTTTTTTTGGCCAGCACATTCCGATTTCAGGCGTTTGAATTACATCTTGATAAACAACAAGAGCAAAGAAAGGCGGCACGTAAGTCGTTTTCCATCTATTCCACATGCTTTACGTGCATATTCAGCTGGCTCTGTCACAGCAAATGCTGTGTGAACACTCGCCTTCCATCACAGCTGCTGTTCACTGGATGAATATATGTGGGCGGCTCGTAGTGGATGACTTTCAGTTTTAGAGTTAAAAGTTATAAGGGTTAAAATCTAACAGCAAGAATATTCATTCAAAAATGAAAACTAAAATTATTTTAATAAATTATTATTTTATTTCATAGTTTTTCCAGCTACTTTAATAGTTTCATTTAGTTTTAGTTTTTCCTTTCGGTTTTGTTAATTATTTTATTGCAGTTTACGAAAATGTTTTTTTATTAATAGCTTCAATTTTAATTTTAGTTTTCGTTAACTATAATAACCTTGGTGTGTAAGTCGTCATTGCAAATTACTCTTGTGGATTTACCTGATAAAGTGGATACCACTGAATCAAACCGACTTGGGAGATTTTACTTGTTGGACAAGTTTTGTGTCTCATTTTTTGCCGTTAGTTCATTTGTTACCGTTAGAATTTAAATTATTTGTGTTCATGGTTGTGCAAACCATTTAAATTGTTTTCAAACAATTTTTAAATAAGTCAGTACAGTCAAATACTGAATAATGTTGTGCTTTGCAGGTGCTTTCTGGCAAAGTCAGACAACTCTAAGAGTCTTGAAAACACAACAAGGAGAAATGTGAACTTCTTTGTTTGGATTTATTGAAGCAGGAATCACGTCAGAGTTTCCAAAGTGATATCAGAAGAGTATGTTGTGCACAGCACCCGATCTAAAACTCCAATGTGTGTCAACGCCACCTTTCAATTTCAAGGGGTGCATGATTAGGATAAAGCTCTTTCTGTATCTTGAGTATGCTTATTTATCCTAGTCTTACACATACTAGTAAAACACTGTTGACAACGCTTAATTCAAGCAGTGTGAATGGCAGTGGAAATACACTAAAGTGTCGTGTACATAAAAGTATGTTTCAAAGGAGTGCACTCACCACCTTAGTGTCCAGACATTAATGACGCACCGTCAAAGGCAAAGCCTCCACAACATTTTGTGTCCATCTGAAATGGTTCCAATATCTATATATATAATTCACTAAGGCAAGACAACCATGCAAAGCATGCTGGAAGGAGCGTGGATTCACTGAGCCGCCGACAAGCAAGACACCTATGGCGCACGCAGGAAGGAGCCATGCTCACTAACTCCTGGCACCTCCGAGCCACGTTGACTGTTCATAGAGGCATGTTTCTCGCAGAGGTGACTCGCCATATGCACCGTATAAAACGGTTTGCGAGGGGTATCCCATGGGATCCTTAAAACAATCCTTTACAACTGAGGTTAAAACACAATGAAGTAAGCAGTCTTTAAAAAACGAATTTTCGGTTACGACGCACGACTGCATGCACCATAGCAAACTGTTTTACACGCTACATACAGCAATTCGCATCCGCGACAAACATGCATTTCTTCACTCATGGACAATTATGTTACTCTCTCCAGAGTTCCATCTTTTTATTCACTTACTGTTGTATTCTCACACCAACTCGTTTTAGACAACCGTGTCTTTCCAGAAGTGTTTAGCATTCATTTAATAATTATGCATGAGATTGAGCGTGTGTCTACCCGGCGCAGAGAGGCGTGGGTAAACCGTTGAACCCAATTTGGGCTGCAAACCATGGAATTCCCACTAAGTGCGACTCATACACTCCCACTGGTTCCCTACCCTTTGTGCACACCCCCCTCCAACCTCACTACTACCGCGGCCGGGTTTCTTGGTGGATTATATATAGAAAAGCAGCCAAAACCACACAGAGCAATGAAACGTCTACGTGAGTCACATGTGCATCTGGACTGTGTAAAGACGACAACGACTCCAGTGACGAGTTGGAGGTGGGCACATGAGCGGGCAGTGCATACTGAACGAGAAATCAGCAGACTAGCATGACAGAGGGAGCCGAGTGGCCGTCCTTCTCAACAACAACAACATTTATTTATATAGCACATTTTCATACAAAAAAATGTAGCTCAAAGTGCTTTACAAAATGAAGAATAGAAAAATAGAAGACACAATAAAAAATAAACAAGTCAACATTAATTAACATAGAATAAGTAAGGTCTGATGGCCAGGGTGGACAGAAAAAACAAAAAAAAAAAACTCTGTAGGAGTTCCAGACCACGAGACTGCCCAGTCCCCTCTGGGCAATCTACCTAACATAAATCAAACAGTCCTCTTTGTATTTAGGGTTTTCATGGAAGGACTTGATGATGATGATCATGTAGACTTCTGGCTTTCAGTCCATCATTGTTGGAGCATCATGATGCTTTGAGTAGGTGGTGGTGGCGCAGGCCGCCACCACAAAGAAACCGGAAAAAGAAACAGAAGAGAGTAGGGGTCAGTACGGATTTTGGAGCCACTGTGAATAGTTATTATGATGAATTGAACATACAGAGTATCAGGATTAAGTTAAAGTGAAGTTATGAGAAGGCCATGTTACATTAATGTGTTTTCAGCAGTGTTTTAAAGTGCTCTACTGTATCAGCCTGGTGAATTCCTATTGGCAGGCT
The DNA here is from genome assembly GCF_016835505.1 of Polypterus senegalus. NCBI lineage: Eukaryota > Metazoa > Chordata > Cladistia > Polypteriformes > Polypteridae > Polypterus > Polypterus senegalus. The sequence goes on along the minus strand of NC_053156.1, from coordinate 94,669,626 downwards.
ATTCCAGATTTTGGGTGCATAACAGCAGAAGGCTGCCTCACCACTTCATTTAAGTTTAGCTTTTGGAATTATAAGGAGACACTCATTTGAAGATCTAAGGTTACGATTTGGAATATAATGTGTCAGGCATTCCGATATAAAAGATGGAGCGAGATTATTTAAGGCTTTATAAACCATACGCAGAATTTTAAAGTCAATCCTGAATGACACAGGCAACCAGTGTAGTGACATCAAAACTGGAGAAATGTGTTCAGATTTTCATTTCCTAGTTAGGATTCTAGCAGCTGCATTCTGCACTCATGCAAGTGATTTATATCTTTCTTGGGTAGTCCTGAGAGGAGTGCGTTACAGTAATCTAGTCGACTGAAAACAAAAGCGTGAAATAACTTCTCATCATCTTTCAATGATATAAGGTCTAACTTTTGCTATGTTTCTTAAGTGAAAAAATGCTGTCCTAATGATCTGATTAATATGCGATTTAAAATTCAGATTACAGTCAACAGTTATCCCTAAGTTTTTTACTTCAGTCTTAACTTTTAAACCTAGTGTATCAAGTTTATTTCTGATAGCCTCATTGAATCCATTATTGCCAATTACTAAAATTTCAGTTTTTTCTTTATTTAGTTTGAGGAAATTACTATTCATCCATTCAGAAATAGCAGTAAGACATTGTGTTAGTGTGTCGAAAGAGTCGGAGTCATCAGGTGCTATTGATAAGTACAGCTGTGTGTCATCAGCATAGCTGTGGTAACTCACGTCGTAACCTGAGATAAACTGACCCAACGGAAGCATGTAGATTGAGAAGAGTAGCGGACCCAGGATAGAGCCTTGTGGATTAGCATATCGGATATCATGTGTCTTTGTGTTGTGATTACCACAACTAACAAAGAATTTTCTACCTGCCAGGTAGGATTCAAACCAATCCTTCTCCTCTCCTTCCATTCCACACGCGCCTGAGCGCAGTGCACTTGCATCCCTCCGTGTGGCAGGAGAAGGCACGATGGCGGTCTGTTAGTTTTCAGTCACGGACAATTGTGTGTTGGTTCATTCCGTGCATTGTTACAATGTTGCTTTTCTTGCTGATTTATTGCATTACCAATTTTTCAAATGTTAATTTTCTCCCTGTGCTTAAAAATCATTAAAAAATCGGCGTATGGTACGCCGCAGGTTGGCTAGTTTGAATTATTTTATTAGCTATTCCTTCTGCTGTCATGTCACTGGTTTCTATGAAGACCACAGCCCTTTCACAGGTTCAGCTCACAGGTGTCAGAGGGGCTCTGTGCAGCACTAGGCTAAAATCCTGGTCAGAAGCCCATTGTAAAACAAGGATTGAGAGAGCAGATCTACACAAGAAACTGATTCCGCCGAAGGGCTAAATGGCAAGACTTCAGATTCCCTCAGTGCTTGATGGGAGTTGGAGTTTGCCACAGCCATGTTAGGTTCCATGGGGGCTACTAGAGGAGCTGCAGTGCCCTACTTTGGGTTTTCAGTCTTGCGTGCCTGCCGATGATTGGATGGAGGCAGGATGAAGGAATGTCCATCACGTGCTGCGGAGAGACCCGATTGGGCCGGAGAGAAAGGTCCAAAGGAAGCAGCCAATGTGTGTTGCTGACGGACAGGTAAGCCCACCGTCGGCTGACTTTCTGTACTTGCCTGTGGTCCTACATGAAACTGGAGAAGTGCCTTCAGTCCATTATTGCAGGTGCTGAGTGCTCTCCGTGCAGAGTTGCAGAAGCCGGAGGGGTTATAGTTCAGACAATGGCTGGAGTCGGGTGAGGAGAAGGACAAGAGCTTGAAGGAGAGGAGTGGAGGCGGTCTGAAGAGTGAGGCAGAGTGTGAGAGGCCTGGGGCCTCATGTATAAACGGTGCGTACACACAGAAATGTTGCATAAGAACTTTTCCACGTTCAAATCACATTGTATAAAACCTACACTTGGAGTAAAGCCATGCACTTTTCCACGGTACCTCATACCTTGTCATGCGCAAGTTCTCCGCTCGGTTTTGCAGACTGGCAGCACCCAGCGTCAAAGCAGTGCTACTGTTCCTGTGTGGTTATTCTTTATTTTCCTGATGTGGCTTTATAAATACACTGAAACTAACCGCATATTGTTTATTAGTGTAACGCATCTGATTGTAATTAACTTGTAACAATATAATGGTAGAGGGAACAGCCATAGTAGTCCAAATACCAGAACTGCTTTAGCGTTGTTACACTCACTGCTTCATCTTCATCTTCATCTTCTTCTTTCAGCTGCTCCCGTTAGGAGTTGCCACAGCGGATCATCTTTTTCCATATTACTCTCACTGCACCACTTGGAGTATTTATATCACTGTATCTGAGTGTGAATCACAGCAGCAGCTGATCGGAAAGAGAATTATCAGTATACAGCTTTAAGGACACGCTGTCTCTGCCACGGCAAAACTTTTCAAAGCCTTTCCTGTACGGACCTCGCGGTTCAGAAGCAGGTTTATCCCAAGAACTATAAACGCACTCATTCAATTGCTCCTTGTAAAACTGTTTGTACTTATAAGTACAATCACCTCGCTGTAAACTTACACTACAGTTATAATATTACACAACCTGAGCCACTTTATAAAGCACGTATTTACATATGACGACGATATCATTTTTAAGGTGAAATGCAGCAAAATATGTTTATTATATTATACAGATAAAACTTTCACTTCATTTAAATAATCTATATTCTTCACTGGGAGTGTGGAAGAAGAAAGAAGAAAAAGTACTGTGCTGCGAGCGGAACAATTAGAAAGCATTTCCCTTGTATAATAAACCTGTATTGTGTGCCTGTCCGAGTTGGGTTTAGGTGGCTGGTTTCAACTTGGTAGCTACTATATATATATATATATTTTATATATATATATATATATATATATATATATAAACTGTTCAAAAAAAATGAAAGGATCACTTTGAAAACACATCAGATCTCAATGGGAAAATAAATCCTGCTCAACATCTATGCTGATAGGGACTGGGTAATGTGTTAGGATTGAAAGGACGTCACATTGTTTGATGTAAATGAAAATTATCAACTTACAAAGCGCTGAATTCAAAGACACCAAAGAAAGTGAAGAAATGATGTGGCAGGCAGGCTAGTCCATTTTGCTGAAATTTCCATGCAGCAACTCCAAATCGTACTCAGTAGCTTGTGTGGTCCCTACGTGCTTGCATGCATGCCGGACAAAGTTGGGGTCGGGGGGGAGCATGCTCCTAATGAGACGATGGATGGTGTCCTGGGGGATTTCTTTCCAGATCTGGAGCAGAGCATCACTGTGCTCCTGGACAGGCTGAGGCGTTGGATGGACCAAAACATAATGTCACACCCAGAGGTGTTCTATTGGATTGAGGTCAGGTGAGTGAGCGTGGAGGCCAGTCAATGGGATTAATTCCTTCTTCCTCCAGGGACTGCCTATATACTCTGACCACATGAGGTCAGGCATTGTTGTGCACCAGGGGGAACCAGCATAGTGTCTGATAATGGGTGAAAGGATTTCATCCTGATAGCTAATGGCAGAGCCCCTTAGACTGAGGGTCAAACAGCTGGAGTATTTGACTGCCACTGGCTACTCTGTTTGAGGGGGCCTTCACTGTCCCATTAGGATTTCCAGTGCCCTCCACCCAGGGAAAAGGGTCATACATCCGGATTTTCCCACACTTTGGCTACTTTTTCCTAAATGTCCAAATGGTTTTCAGAGACATTGTCATTATTTTGGCCTTTTGTTAACATGACAGGAGACTCCTGGGGAGGGGGCTTTGACATTTTGGACATTTTTGTGACTATGGCTAGGGCTTTTATAAGGCATTTATTAGCTTTCAAGACTCCCACTCCAAACACAGGGACTAAGGATTTGCATCATGGGGGTAGGTGATTTTGTCCCCCAGGTTGGGAGAAGGAAAAGAGTGGCACCCATGTGAGGGGTAGGTTGGGTTCAAGTTGAAACTTGCTTCAGCCGATCAGGGTTTAAAGGTCAGTTCAGATTCAGCTGAAGTACAGGGAAACAGTTCAGGTTAGAGTCCCAGTAAGGGATGCATCTGGTAGAGGGCGCCAAGCCATGTTATTTGATACCTCACTTGGACCCTCTTCCACCCCATGCTCAGGGTCAAACACATCCTTGAATGGTTGGGCTAAGGTTAGGGAAACCGTGAATGTTAGGGCTCATTCCAAGGGGTGTGTTGCCTTGAAGATTTGGTTGGGCACTCTGTGCACCCCACACCTGCACTACCCGACCCTTGCAATAGGGGTAAAAAATGTCCCCAAAAATTGGAGGGTGATAGGCATAGGAGAACCTGGGAGTCAGAGTTCAGCTGAGGAGTGGGAACTGTATGGGTTGGACTGTGATGGTGCAGGTTAGCTCCATGCTCCCTGTTCTATTTAGATAGATAGATAGATAGATAGATAGATAGATAGATAGATAGATAGATAGATAGATAGATAGATAGATAGATAGATAGATAGATAGATAGATACTTTATTAATCTCCAAGGGGAAATTCACATTTGGAGTCTTTTGATCCCACGACCATCAATACTCATAACCAAAATCAGAGGGACAAATGAGGATACACAAGTGCAGCAAGGGGTAAGAGCATAAAGTGTTAAATGTTTTTATTACAATCCATCAAATCAACAACCAAAGAAACAAAGTGCAGTGCAGCCAAATGTTCTTCAATAAATAAATAAACAATCCATAAAAACTTCTGAGAATGAGAGACGGTTAAAACCAAGGCAATAAATACTCCAATAAAATGAGGTAAAAATAAAATCCAGAGACAGACCTTTTCCTGCTGAAATGCAATCCCCGATGCTTCTGTAAAAATTCTTCTCAGCCTCTTTTCTGTTTTTGTTCTTTTTTCTCACCCCCCCATCCCCCCGTCTGCCGTCCCACCGCTTGCCGTGCAGGCTCCTCTTATGCTGCCTTACCTAACTGGGTTCTGGTGTGAGACGTCACATGTATGCACGGTAAGCCAGGCACCCCAACAATCCGTGGAGCGGAGTACACAAGTCTCAGACTGGACCCTGCTCTTCACAGGTCATAGATTACTTATTTAAAACTTGCACTGTGCCATGAACCACTTATCACAAGAGCCCTGCACTCTATGGCACTTACTGCCAAACCACCCTGTCTCACTTCACCCAACCTCACCCTGCCTTTGGGGGCAAACATAGCCTTCAACCTTTTAGAGGGTTAGGGTTAGAAAAACGATGGGGGACAGACACCCAGCGAGGGGTGGGTTGCATTGAGGGGTAAATTCACTTTTCTTTGACACTCCATTTGCACCCACTGCACCATGCCATCGGGGGTAGAGCCCCTCCAAAGTGTTGCAGTGCATTGCAGGCACTTAAACATTTTGGCACTCTACTCTCTCTATGACCCTCTGATCTTGGGGAGGACTTAGAAACATTTCAAGTCTCGAGCCCTGTGTCCCGATGGTCTTGAGGAACTTATAGAAAAAAATATCATTTTGGTATGTTTGGAATTCAAGGATGTGACAATCTGGTGCCCAACAGGGACATGTGCGGCACCCTGGGTTTGGACATGTACATCAACAAAAGATGACACTACAAAAAATTTCAACAAATTTCAATAAAACTTAATGTAAGAAAATCACACATGTAATGTAAGAAAGTCTACACATCTAAAACCCAACAGAGGAGAGCAGAATAAAACTGACATTCATAACACATCATAACACACAGACGTCCAGCATCTCCTGGAAATCTGAGCTTTGAGAGAAGACCAGGGCAGGTGAGCCATGGCTGTGCATGGAAGGTCTGTAGTTTAGTTTAAATATTAGAGACAGCATTTCAAATAAACTTTTGTTCAGATATGGCACAGTGAGATATTAAGGATGAGTATAGCTGAGTCTGGGTGGGTAACAATGATGGGTAAAAGCAGGAAAAGTCAAAGTCAAGTATAGCAAGGTGAAAAGGAATGAAGAGGCAGTAACGTATCGTGTGCCCACTTGATCTTTAGCATCACTGGCAGGGTTCTCATTCATGACCAACTGTCACTGTGACCTCAGAAATGCAGATCTGAAAGTCACCAACATGTGGATACCACAGCAGTGCTGCATGATGGGGTTTACTGTGAACTCCTGAACTCCGTCAGCACGGAGGACTCTGAGGTTTGGTACACTTTCTCTAAGGAGACCCCCTTTATCACTCTATTCAGTTAGTAACAGAGACAAGAATCACATCATTGTTTTTAAAATTAAAATCATTCGTTATTTTATACAGTGACCTTCGATAAGTGAAGACAATGAGTGACTTTAGTAATATATGAATAAACACAATGACTTACATGTACAGCATATTTAACAAATGTCAGTCAGCCTGGAGTGACGTTAACAGACCACCGGCCTCCTGTACACGAGGGGTTAGTCAGTGAGTTGGGTTTTCAGGCTTAAATAAATGCAACATAAATTGTCACCTCACAGAAAACCAAGTTTCATATATTTGTGATGTGACCTGCAGCATGGAGTCTCAATAATTCATCAAGAATATCATTTGAACAATAAAACACAGCGAGCAACAAGATACTCCTGAGCAATTAGTGCTTTACAAATTTAAATAATTACTATATTACATTTATTTTTTAAACGCATGCAATGTTTGTATGAGTGGACCTGGCCAACAAACAACAGAGATGAACCAGCTAAAAATCCACGAGTGAAATGGCAAACTGAATTCCCGTTTACAGATATCGTCATCTTCAAATACATCTGGCCGGCCATGGAGTGCACTTGTCTGCTGTCACACAGGCTGCTCACCGCTCACTCACTGCCATTTCTCTTTACGTCTCACAGTTTACTGTTTGATTCATCGATGCGTTGTCTTAGTCTTAACTACTGCATAGAAGTAAAACAATGACAAACACATTTGAATAATGGAAATTGTTGCCTTTGAAAAGCGTTTTTAGTAAACTGACCTGCACATTTATCGACATACTGTATTGTATGTCTGGCTGGAATGACATTTGTCATAACGTCACACGTCGAAGGACCTGAACTCAGGTTGTCAAGACCACGTCTGGGAGGATTTGAGGTTTTCTCTGTTTTCACATCTTTACGTTTTGTCCCCCACGTCACTTTAGAGGACAGTGTGAGTGACGGCGGGTGAGCACACAAGTGACTCTTGGACTGGCCGACAGTGACATCCCATCTTTGATGAGCTCCTGCCCTGATGCCACACCAACAACCAAACATAAAACTGGCATACAGGAGTCGATAAGAAAATGGATGACACGTCTAGAATTTGAAGAAGCTTTTCAGTGCTGGTTATTAATACACAGAATGCAGAATATACAACATAAATAAATACAAATTGTCATCAAGTTTTAAAACTTACAATAAATTAATGACTGAAGAAGCAGGGCTAAATATTTTCAAACTCAATGTTATTTTAAGGGCTTTTCTGAACCAGGGATAAAAAAAAGCGTAAAGAATTGGATTAACTCCAAAGGTCACCTCACTGAGCAGTACTAAGAAATTTCTTATTTCAAGTAAGGAAGATGAAGTAACAGAAGTACAAAAATCAAACAAAGTGAGAGGTAACCAGCAGGCCATAAAGACGCCCACCACCAGTCCGAGGGTCTTTGCTGCTTTTGTTTCAGACGCTTTAGGTGTGTTTGAATTGCTGCTCTCCAGCGACTGCGTCTTTTCAAGCAAACATTTAATGGCTTTAGAATGCCTTTTAGCAACTAGAAATATTCTTGTATACGCACATATCATTACTAAATATGGGATAATAAAAATAAATATCACAAAAACATAAGTTAAAGCTTTAAATCCATACACTATACAGCTTTGTTTACATCCCCCTGTTTTGATATAACTAAAACATAAAAAAAAGAATGTATATATAAATGAATACAACCACAACACTACAATACTGATCTTTGTGACATTCACAGTTATTTTTGAGCTGTAAAAGAATGGATTACAAACAGCAGTGTAACGATCGACAGATATTAACATCAGATGAGTAACAATGGCCACATCAAACAAATTAGCAAGTACCTGATAAATGTAACAGTAAATCACCCCAAAATACCAGCAGGTTTCTATTTGTCCAATTAAAGAAATGGGCATCACAAACAAACCCACCAAGAAATCAGCCGCTGCAAGTGAAAGGATCAGAAAATTAGTCGGCGTGCGAAGCTGCAAAAAATGAGAGATACAAATGATGACAAGAAGATTTCCAAAGATAGTGACTGAGATCAGAACAACAGAGAAAATATAAAAAAAAACATAGACTTCTGTTTCATAAATTAATTTAGTGCAAGAGGCATTATCATTAGGAAAACAGTAACCAATCTTTGGCTTCTTAAATTCCATTTCTGTTTCCCTCAGCAATGCCACGTTTACCCACAGACATGCTAAGACTGCTGTACCTGACCACAGGCGTCTGCAGGTGATATTTAAACAGTCTCTAAAGGGGATTACAGCAGCCTCTCTGCCATCTCATTACCCTCAAACCTTGTTTTTTACTCCTAATGAGCCCCAGGGGACTCGTTACTCATCTTTGTGTGTTTTTAAAGAAATAACAGGCTACCAACGACACACACAGATGGTCTGCAGTGCGGCCAAAGCTGCTGTTATTTGTGATCTTCAGCACTGCTGTTAGTTTTTACAGTCTGACCTGTGATGCCCAGTAAAAGGCCTGCTGTGATGTTTATATTCAGTACATATTGGCATCAGCATCGGCAGGCTGCCTCAACTTATCTCATTCATTCTGTACGGCCAACAGCCTGTGTTTAATAACAGAGACAGGACACAGCAGGTGTGATGATGAGTGTGCATTGCCTGTCTGTGAAATGAAGTCATTTTACAGTCTATGCCCGGCCTAACATCAGGCAGAAAGGCACTCAGCCAGCTTTCTTAACCTGAACTACATTTCTGTGTACGTCTCCCTGTGAGCTGAGAGCAGCCATTGACCGCTGGCAGCTCCTGTGGATGTGCTCAGACACACACGATTACCATCGATTTAAAGACTAACAGGCGTCTTCATAATGGAATATTTAGAGCTTGCTGGTCACAACGCCTTCATGCTTTTCTAAGTTTGGTTTTGTCAGGCACATAGGATCTTATCATTTTTAGAAATACACTGAAATCATTAGCGAAAACTCAAAATCACTTGAAGGTATTCATGAAGCATTTTCAGAAGGATCTACTCCGTAGCTGAAATTCTGCTATTCAGATATTAAACGTCCCCTCCTGAACCGTCACCTTATCGTGGTGGAGGGGTTTGCGTGTCCCAATGATCCTAGGAGCTATGTTGTCCGGGGCTTTATGCCCCTGGTAGGCCCACCCAAGGCAAACTGGTCCTAGGTGAGGGATGAGACAACGAGTGGTTCAACAAACCTCCGATGAAGAATAAAAACCATGGACGACGTTTTCCCTTGCCCAGACGCGGGTCACCAGGGCCCCCCTCTGAAGCCAGGCCTGGAGGTGGGGCTCGATGACGAGCGCCTGGTGGCCGGGCCTGCACCCATGGGGCTCGGCCGGGCACAGCCCGAAGAGGTAACGTGGGTCCTCCTCCCCATGGGCTCACCACCTATGGGAGGGGCCAAGGAGGTTGGGTGCAGTGTGAGTCGGGTGGTGGCCGAAGGTAGGGACCTTGGCGGTCTGATCCTCGGCTATAGCAAGTGAAATGTCACCTCTCTGAAGGGGAAGGAGCCTGAGCTAGTGCGCGAGGTCGAGAGGTTCCGGCTAGATATAGTCGGACTCACCTCGACGCACAGCTTGGACTCTGGAACCAATCTCCTTGAGAGGGGCTGGACTCTCTACCACTCTGGAGTTGCCCCCGATGAGAGGCGCCGAGACTGTTATTGGGGTTTACCCTGGTGGACGAGAGGGTGGCCTCCCTCCACCTTCGGGTGGGAGGAAGGGTCCTGACTGTTGTTTGTGCGTATGCGCCGAACAGCAGTTTGGAGTATCCACCCTTTTTGGAGTCTCTGTAGGGGGTGCTAGAGGGCAAACCTTCTGGGGATTCCCTCGTTTTGCTGGGAGACTTCAATGCTCACGTGGGCAATGACAGTGAGACCTGGAAGGGCGTGATTGGGAGGAATGGCCCTCCTGATCTGAACCCGAGCGGTGTTTTGTTATTGGACTTCTGTGCTCGTCATGGATTGACCATAACAAACACCATGTTCAAGCATAAGGGTGTTCATATGTACACTTGGCACCAGGACACCCTAGGCCTCAGGTCGATGATCGACTTTGTGGTCGTGTCGTCGGACTTGCGGCCTAATGTCTTGGACACTCGGGTGAAGAAAGGGGTGGAGTTGTCAAATGATCACCACCTGGTGGTGAGTTGGCTTCGATGGTGGGGGAAGATGCCGGTCAGACCTGGTAGGCCCAAACGTGTTGTGAGGGTCTGCTGGGAATGGCTGGCAGAATCCCCTGTCAGAAGTAGCTTCAACTCCCACCTCCGGCAGAACTTCAACCACGTCCCGAGGGAGGTGGGGGACATTGATTCCGAATGGGTCATGGCGGCAATCCCAGAACCCGTTGGTGGACACCTTTTTGTCCTGTTGTTCTCTGGGGGTAGCTGATAGATACCGGCAGGCCAAGCAGAATGCGGCTTCGGTTGTTGCTGAGGCAAAAACTCGGGCGTGGGAAGAGTTTGGAGGACTTTCGGACGGCTTCAAGGAGATTTTGGTCCACCGTCCGGCATCTCAGGAGGGGGAAGCAGTGCAGTGTCAACACCGTATATGGTGGGGATGGTGCACTGCTGACCTCGACTCGGGACGTTGTGGGTCGGTGGGGGGAGTACTTCGAAGACCTCCTCAATCCCACTAACATGCCTTCCAATGAAGAAGCAGAGCCTGGGGACTCTGAGGTGGGCTCTCCCATCTCTGGGACTGAAGTCACCGAGGTGGTCAAAAAACTCCTTGGTGGCAGGGCCCCGGGGGTGGATGAGATACGCCCGGAGTTCCTTAAGGCTCTGGATGTTGTAGGACTGTCTTGGTTGACACGTCTCTGCAACATCGCATGGACATTGGGAACAGTTACTCTGGATTGGCAGACCGGGGTGGTGGTCCCTTTCTTTAAAAAGGGGGACCAGAGGGTGTGTTCCAACTACAGAGGGATGACACTTCTCAGCCTCCCTGGAAAAGTCTATTCAAGGTTTCTGGAGAGGAGGGCCCGTCGTATAGTCGAACCTCAGATTCAGGAGGAACAGTGTAGTTTTCGTCCTGGTCGCGGAACAGTGGACCAGCTCTTCAACCTTAGCAGAGTCCTGGAGGGTGCATGGGAGTTTGCCCAACCAGTCTACATGTGTTTTGTGGACTTAGAAAAGGCGTTTGACCTTGTCCCTCAGGGAATTCTGTGGGGGGTGCTCCGGGAGTATGGTGTACTGGATCTCCTGATAAGGGCTGTTCGGTCCCTGTACAATAGGTGTCAGAGCCTGGTCCACATTGCCAGCAGTAAGTCGAGCCCGTTTCCAGTGAGAGTTGGACTCCGCCAGGGCTGCCCTTTGTCATCGATTCTGTTCATAACTTTTATGGACAGAATTTTTAGGCGCAGCCAGGGTGTTGAAGGGGTCCGGTTTGGTGGACTCAGGATTGGGTCACTGCTTTTTGCAGATGATGTTCTCCTGTTTTCTTCATCAGGCCGTGATCTTCAGCTCTTTCTGGATCGGTTCGCAGCTGAGTGTGAAGCTGCTGGGATGAGAATCAGCACCTCCAAATTCGAGACCATGGTCCTCAGCCGGAAAAGGGTGGAGTGCCCTTTCAGGGTTGGGGGAGAGATCCTGCCCCAAGTGGAGGAGTTAAAGTATGTCAGGGTCTTGTTCACGAGTGAGAGAAGAATTGAGCGTGAGATCGACAGGCGGATCGGTGCGGCATCCGCAGTGATGCGGGCTCTGCGTTGGTCTGTCGTGGTGAAAAAGGACCTGAGTCGTAAGGCAAAGCTCTCAATTTACCAGTCGATCTACGCTCCTACCCTCACCTATGATCATGAGCTATGGGTAGTGACCGAAAGAACGAGATCGTGAATACAAGCGGCTGAAATGAGTTTCCTCCGCAGGGTGTCTGGGCTTTCCTTTAAAGATAGGGTGAGAAGCTCAGTCATCCGGGAGGGGCTCAGAGTAGAGCCGCTGCTCCTCCGCATCAAGAGGAGTCAGATGAGGTGGCTTGGGCATCTGATCAGGATGCCTCCTGGACGCCTCCCTGGTGAGGTGTTCCGGGCACGTCCAATCCAGGACACGCTGGAGGGACTATGTCTCCCGGCTGTTCTGGGAACGCCTTGGGATTCTCCCGAAAGAGCTGGAAGAAGTGGCCGATAGAGAGGGAAGTCTGGGCCTCTCTGCTTAAGCTGCTGCCCCTGCGACCCGACCTCAGATAAGCGGAAGAGGATGGATGGATGGATGGAGATATTAAACGTTGAATTTGCAAGATGCCAATATACTGTTTAGTTGTTCACTTGACAAGTAGCAGTCACAGCCCTCAATTTACAAAGAGTTTTTATTCAAAAGTCATAAGATTACCCATCAGACCCTCATGCTCCTACCACATACTGTTGGAGAGAAGACACTTGGTGTTTCCTGCATTGCGAATGTTTAGCCGTTGTTCTTCAAATCGGTTCACACAGCACACTGCTGGAGCAGATTACCTTTACAAAGGTCTGAATTCAAAGTTTATGACACAGTAAGACAAAGGCCTCACTTAGTCACTTTGACATAACACCTCGAATGTAACCAGAAGATTGATTGAAAGCCAATGGAATGCAGCATAAATTACACTATGGATTAATGCTACTATGGATTAAGATGACATTATGGATTAACCTAAAATTCTGCTTCAGAATTTATACATACTTTGAGTAAGTCGAGTGTAATTGTGAAAAACCATTTATATCAGTTGACATCAAAAGTAAACGTGGAAAACAATTTAGATCAGCTAACATCCCACTATAATATGACCTTGAGAGATGCTTCTGGACGCAGTGGTTCCCCTAAAAACAAAACTGATTAACGTACATAGAATCTCACCCTGGTTTGATGAGAATACTTGAGCTCTATACATATTGAACTGACTAAAAAGTTCTCCATATTTAATTCCACGTATCGAGTGGACGGTGATATTGCATTCTTGGCATAAGCAGGTGTGAACATGGGAAACAGGAATCAGATTCCATGTCTATTGGTGATTATTATGTTTCAGTTTATGTTTCAGCATGAATTTTTGTGATTATGTTAGGCAAGTCAGCGTATTTGATGGACTTATATATTTATGGTTTATGTTGCTGATTTGGCAAGATTATGGTTTTGCTGTCATTGTTACGACAGGTCAAGTCGGCTGAGAAGTCGAGTACAGAACTTCTTTAATAAGTAGCCTATTGCAATGTACAGCCACAACACATGAGATATGGATGTATG